>NW_019214034.1:50798-169515 GCF_002532875.2 Varroa jacobsoni
TCCTTATGTTCTGAGAAGAGAGATCGCAATAATAAACCTTTAAATTTTTGTTTGTATCTATTCATATTTTTGACGGTGATGCGACAAGCATAAAGTACTTACTATACCTTGGAAAAATGTTAAATCAGCTTAGAAAATAAATGGAAAATTCGACTTTTTGAACCCTTTGCAGTCTGTGCATCCGTTGGCACACTATTCCTACCGAATCACCTCAATAGAAGGTAATACGGATCTGACATATAAATCAATGTAGAATTGCAATTACAGATTTCTAACTTACCCATTTTTATGGAGAAAACGCGCCCGTGCTAAAAAATTTCGAATCAAGAAAGTCTTCTAAGAACTAACATTGAAATGGAGTTGGCAGAATATACTTTCATATGTTTTTGTAGTTATATCGTTAAATTGAACCCAAGATGTATCCTGACAAACATTTTATTAGTCTACATGGTTTGTACAATGGATTCGTCAGTTCGGCGTTGTCTGCAACTCATGATCTTTGTTATGATCATCACCCTGTCGAAGTAGTCATCGTAAAACAATTCCAAGAATTATATACAACCGGACAAGCTCCCGTAGGAGATATCATCTACAACTCTTTGACTACACACTCTATTTGATGTTTTCAGTAACTTCACGCCCTAATTAACCTTAACTAACCTAACATCACGCACGCACTTAAATACAATATTTTCGCATTATATGAACGTTGTTAGATCATCATCAGATAATATTCTGTGAACTTCCTTTATAAAATGGCACTTTGTCCAAATGGGCTAGTCCTTTTAACATGAAAAATCTCCCCTTTTTGATTCGATATAGTCTACAAAAGTGTTTGTATATTTCACTAAACATGTACTCTGTACAAATTTTTCAGTCTTTGAAAGCTAATGTTTATATTAATTAGAGATTCAATCAACATTGTGTGTGTTTTTTCACAGGATACCTCGTAGTAATATGAAGTTAGGCCACTTCACTAAAAACTATAAGGTGATACTGCTACGCTCTTTGAACCAACATTTTTAAATCTGGTGAAACACCAGACTCTGGCACTTTCGTCCAATTTGACTTATATATATATTATGTATATTATTTGCAGATGCAAATTTAAATGTTAATGCAAGCGAGAGGCACGTTGGAATTTACTATTGAATTACGTTGGATTTTACACGCGTCAGTCCTTATCGCCAAGAAGCAGGTATAAAAACTGTAAAAGCATATCTATTCGTTTCCACCTTACGCCGTTACGGCTTACAAGCGTAAAGCCGAACGCAATATGGCATGACAAAATCAGGTACCTAAAACAAAGCCTAAACGGCGGCTCGTAGGTTCACGCCGTTTTTAGCTACACCCGAGTGACCTGCGTAAATTTAGGCGCATCGAGTGTGTCCTTTCGAAGTCTCCTTACGGCCATATCGTCCTGTACGGGATCAGCCGTCGTTGTCGGTCGCGTCTTGTACCTGACGACAATTAAAGGTGTACAAATAATAAGCTGTAGTTATCACGAAATTGATGTACAACTATTATGTATACAATTTAGATGGACTAAAATATAAGCTGACCTTTAAGCTTAGACTAACGCTAACAATTTTCGAGTTGCTTTCATACGTTTATGCACTCATTTAATTAGGGAAATGCTTTTATAATGATTAAAAATGCTGATATTTCATTGAATGTTTATGATAACTGTCTACAGTGTTCACATGACCTTAATTGGATAGATCATGTAACAAATGTATATTTCTCTTTTTCGAGGTCAACTAACCTGGCGCGCATATCTCTTCTTGACACCGTGAGATAATGGCCTCTGGCTGAAAGTTGTGGAGGCTCTTTCTCTGCTGTAAGTGGGATACCCATAGGAGGTTGTCTTTCTGGACCTTTCCATTGCTTACGGAGCATGCTTCGATACAACACATCATCACGTTCAGCATCGGCCTCGTTGAAGATGTTCAATAGCGATGCACAGGGGCATTCAAGTGGAGGCGTAAATAGCGGACTCAGACGAAGATAACATTGAGTTGGAAATCTACGATCTCGAGGAAGCGGTATCGAGTCGGGCGTCCGCGGCTCATAATCCTGAAGAAGTAAAATATGATAGATAATCCCCAAACTAATATGGATAATAATTTAGCTAATATGTACAATTTGTGCTGTCCTTTCTTAGGCTTGTCTATTGTCTTTCGACTCTCTCTATGAATCATTCAACGTGTCGATGCCAGAAATCAGTCTCAAGGGCGACATGAAGACTTTGTGTATTACAATAATGTTATAATAATTATAATAATAAGTAATATGTATTCATTAGTTAATTTAGAGCGCATTGCTTATTGTGAAATCAATATAAATTCTTAAACTTTTTTCTGCCGCCTTTACCATTTAAGTAGATTGAAACGTAAAAATCGCGCATTCAATAAAATCGAATATCATAAATGCGCACCTAGTTCAAATAAAAGATAAAAGAATCTGCACAGTAACCAATTTTAAAAAAAATTCATAAATAGCAGCTTTAAGACATCGTATGGTATATATATTCTTAATTTTTTATATATATACTTTTAGCAGTCGATCTTGCTTTGCGAAACGACGCGCAGCCAGGTCATCAAGAACGCGATCCGGAACTGCCGAACGCCGCGAAGGTGGCGTCTTTCCATGGAGATGAATTAACGAGATGGTGTCGTCAGTAGACTTCTTTCTAGCTCGCAAAATCGGTTGATTGAATCTGTGAATGACGGAAATAAAATATTTTCGCAGCCCAAGTTACCAACATCATAATGGCTAGCAAGTTACTGCAAAGTGATAACTTTAAACAAAACGGCAATGTTAGTATTTTTATTGGTAAATCCATAAATAGCAGATGTTGAAAGTACTCTTGGGGAGTAGAATCTCATTCCAGTTGCCTTATCACTACACTAAAGTGACGGATCATGTAGCCGAAAAGAGAATATTTGGAGCATCTTTAATATATTTTCGCAAAACTTCCAGTTACATGACAATTTATCATTTTTACAAAATGGGTGTGCACTGTTTCATTGTGCGAACGACTAACAGCACAAGTATGACCACAGCAAGGTATATACGTGAATTGGTTTATCCAGTTCACGTATATATCTTGGCTAGATTAAATCAAAGAGCGGCGGTTGACGACGGCGTTACCGGAACAGATAGGGTAAATGCAGACTGCAACTACTACAACATCTGTTGTTGTGATTGTTGCCACCATAAGATCGATGTCATTGATGGCGCTTTGCTCCTCCCTTGTCATCAGCGATCATCGAGGAGCATCGATGACGCCCAGGCGTGTTTTTTATTATTTCTGCAACAAACTCTACTACGAACAACAACGATCCGGAGCTGGTTGTTTTTTTTTGTTACAGTATTTTATGTGTGTGGTGGCTGTGTTTAGTGGAAGGGGGATTTCATTTGTTTAGCATACGAAGCCATTCGTCGACGTCTATGGGCTGACACAGATATGAATCGTCGACTTCTCAGATTTAGTTGAATTAGAGTTCGGGTCCGACCAATACGACTATGTTGTTGATGTTGGAGTGATAGTACAAAATGTTTTTGAGGAGCTATGATGTCAGTATCACGAATGCATTATACATAGTTGGCTGAGGTACCTATTAGCACGTGATTGGCAATTATTTCTGCAAATGGACCTTACTGGTTATACCTGCGCCTCGGTAGCATCCTGTACTTTTTTTGAAATCTTTCAGGTAGGTCCCTTCGTTCGGCTCTAATCAAAAGATCCTCGTCTTCCTCGAGACGAAGACTTGAATAAAGATCTAATAGGTCAGAAAGTTCGTCTCGGTGACGGCTGGGTCTGATGAACAGACCATCGATTAATGGCGACCGACCCAGGATCTGTGCACAAAAGAATAGTGGTAGGAATTATATTAGAATGCAATTTCCAAATAGTTAGCTGATATACAAGAAACCGAAATTATCGAATCATCGTTTCAACTAAGTTGTTTACTACCCTCGACAAGGTTCAATAAGAACTCGAAAAGAGTCGCAGATCTTCAATCATTGCAGACAGCTTAGCCCGTCATGTCAAATATACTATTTCTACGGGTCAAGTTGTAGAACAATGTAAGAATTAAAAACTTACCCCGGACGTTTTTTGTTGACGGAAGATCATTGAGGGTCCCTTGCTGACCGGTGTGCTGCTTCTGATCTCTGTCGGATCTTTCACCGGGGGCAGCTGTCGATACGGAACGGTTCCAGGAACTCTTTGGCCTCCGAAAGGAATTTTATAAGGTACTGCCTCAAGGTCAAGGGGTAACAACCATCCATTGTTCAACTTTGCAGCCCAGTCTATTTCACTAGAATCACTTCGGTCTGATGATGTCGTTAGGGAAAGAAGTGAACTACTTAGAGGTTTCCTCTTGGCTATTGAACTCGGAACATAATAACTCTTTGCTTCAATGTACGCGGAATCCTCAACCTGATGAAGATGTTCATGTACATCTTTCTGGTGGTATTCTTCGACAGTAGCATCATACATGTTCGACTGTTCGGGAAAGGAATCGTCGTGTTGACTTTCCTGATGCTGAAACCTCTCATCTGTTTCTGGGAGATCTTCCTGAAACGATTCGAATGCCGGTTGCTCGGAGCGAGTTAATGTTGTCTCCGGCGAATAATAGCCAGCGTCAGGACTCATTGCCACCCTTTGGGGAAGCGGTGAAGATGCCGCCGACGATGAATAACAGGAATCTGTCGCGGGGGCATGCTGCTGGGGCACGTTGTGGTGGTGATGCGTAGAAGGCGGATGTTGACGATGATCGTGCTGGTGGTAGCGTTGTGTGGTTCGAGTTAAGGTAGTTGTGACAATGGCACGCTTGGCACCGCATGCTCCTTTTTCGGCTGGTACGTATCGACAGCCCACTGGAAACTCGACAAGTGACTCGTCCATCACTTTCTCTTGCTGCGAAGATTTGAACGGCTTGCACGAACATGACGGTAGGTTGCTGTCGCCTTCGTCTCCGCCGCCGCTGCCTGAAAACGCAAACATTTTCAAAGTTAATCAAGTAGCAAAATAACATGAGTTTGCGGTCATAAATAAAATTAATGTTTTTGGTGCTGGGTATGTAGAAAAGAATAGAACCGGACTTGTGCCGCGATACTCATATCTGTTTTAATAAATACAATGTAAACGCAGATATACGACTGGTTGTCTTTTAAGTTATGAACTAGATCAGTATATTCTAATATTGACCATTCTCTGGCACAATTTTTAAATCTGATTTGTTATTTTTTTATTCTTTACATTGCCCACCTTGCCCGACGCATTAGAAGCTCACACATCGGAATATCGTCTTGACAGGAAAAACAAAAATTAACATATAAAACTCTTTAGATAAACGTAAACAGTTAACAACTCCACATAAACATAAGTTATAAACATCCCGGAGACGTGTGCATACTTTAAAAATATCAAACTAAAAGCGAGAAGAACTCGCTGTCATCCGGCAATTCGAAAAGTGTTAACGGCAATAGTTCCCGCTTTAATCACAGAATTTAATAGAATATATCCCAGTAGCAACCGCCACACAACAAACCATAGTGAATCCCTAAGAACTGTTCCCCAAATAAGCAGTATGAGATTTTATATCGTCATAGACGAAACGCTTTTGTTTGGTCTCTAGAAAATACACGTTGTTCAAAGACAGCCAAAGAGCCCAGGCTGTGACAAACTGTTGCCATAGTAGGATATTTTTTGCCTTGGTCGTACATGGGCGTTATTCTTCTAGTTGAATTGTGGATAACACCCGCGAAGATGGCCCAGATCACAAAACGAGTGCATAAGCATCGATCCCACCTTTTAGCAAAAGTAACACCAAGGCTATTTTAGGATCAGCTTTTACAATAGTGACAAACTAGTTCCAGTAACTTGCTATTGTGAAATTTACAATCGACGGTGTGCTTGCTTTGCTTCACGATTCTTCAATGGCTTTCATTTGGAGTTCTAATGACTGAAATTGTAAGTAAAGAAAGTTCTTTTCAGCTATTACACATCTTGCTGTACCTGCGCCATCTGAATCTACATTTCGCCAGACACAAATGTTAAAGTTTAACAATTTATCTAAACTTTCAAGTGGATTCATACAAAGCTTGGGTCAGGTGTATTGCCGCCTTTCCCAGATAATTTTTGCAAAGTCCAGCTAGAATCACGGTTAAATTCGAATCTTGAAAAACATCTAAGTGTTTGCTTTGCATGCAAACGCTTTGCGAACGCTGGGTATATGCCTTAGTTGCACTTACCAAGAAAATATCTTTTGTGACAAATAGGAACGAATAATTTTGAATGATTTTCAAAATTTTATTCATCGTTTTTTGTTAAAAACTATATATATATATATATATATTTTTTTTTATTTATTGAATTATGATGCTCCCATATATTGAAAAAAGAATTATTCAAAATTTTTAAACTTAGATATTATATAGCATAGCTAATTTAATAGAAAAATTATTAACAAAATCAATCAATATCTTAATTCATGTGTCCATCTACGTTCTTCCATTGATTAGTATGGTTTGTAAAAAAAAAAAAAAAAAAAACGAAAGATTCACACTTGGATATTCATAAAATGTAATTATTTTTCGATGCTAGAAGGGAACATATTTTAATGTGTTTATTCTTCATTACCGGTAATCAGTAAAGTCAGGCATCGGAAGCAGAGTCTTCGTTTGTTCCCGAACTTGATCAGAAACACGTCCTGACAGCCTCGGCAAATGCGTTTCTTCATCGCCCAACATCTGTTCTAAATAATCCCTATCTCTTTTGAGAGCACACCGCCATCACCAAAAGAGTTTATTGAACGAAGATCATTGAAAATGCCACCTCGATACTCTCATCCTACGGAGTATCAAAAGATGTCAAACTTCGTTTATATACATTTAAGCCGACGAGACAGATATTTAACTGGGAAGCAAGCATTTTCATACGCAATTTCCAAAATTCGCTCAAGATATATTGGCTTCTTGCTAGGACGAATACTGTGAGGTGTTCGGTCATTTCTCTAGCTATGCATTAGGCTCCAGCGCTATACAATACTGTTGCATTAAATTGTGTCATAAGCACTAACAATTTCGGATAATTTAAATCAAGTCCGCTCGTCTGACATGAGCTATGTAGAACGTGACGGTCACGGATATAGTCAAATACACGAAAATCAGCACTCAAATTGTTCACATAAAACACGAATTAAAAGAACCTGGATCTTTCGCAGAAATTTTAACTTCGATTGCAGATACACTAATTCCTTGCTTAAGACCCTCCTCTTGACTAAGCAGTATTCGAAAATTTTACCCTTGTGTATGTATGTGTGTGTGTGTATATAGCCTTCTCCTCTCTGTCCTATATATTTACCATCCTTAGTTGATCCTGTCTAGTTCCGTTCCGATAACGGTGCTATTATCGCTGCTGTCTACTGTTATTACTGCCGTCGCCTACGTCCGCCTGACGTCCGGCTACTTGACTAGTAGCTATATAGTTTTCCCTCTTTCTAGGTCACAGTGCCTAGAGGCAGTTGAACTCAGAGCTGTCATATCTTGCCTCAGGATAGGAGCTAACACTGCGGCGTAGAATTTGTTCGATCAACTTCTTATGGTCTGCTCATTCCCTGCCGATCGGCAACGGCACATGCGGCGCCGTTTCAGAAATAGATATCGACTAGTAGTCTACGAGAGAAAGGGAAAAAGGACGCTGTGGCGTGCCTGGATCCACGGCCGAGAAAAATAGGAAGTCCCTAGCAAGAACAATCGAATGATTGATTGATTCCATTAGAAACCGCGAAAACAAGCGAGGGTAAAGAAAAAGAGCGCAAACAAATTATATTGAGACAATTAGCAACTAAAATATGGCTAATTTGTGTTGATGTCTGAATGACACAATAGATAGACAAGCAGATAAATCGACAGGCATCCTCCCTTCCATGACAAGGTTTTTCTGGGGAGGGGAGGGGGTGTAATGTTCGGTATTTTAGTGTTCCTGAATTACACCAAGCTGTCGCGTTAAGAACAGCAGCCTTTTCTTTCGCAGGCACCATACCATCCGCATCCGTGTAGACGTCTTTTTTACATCGTCGCAGCACTGAGAAACGACCACAGTAATGATCATAAGGGTGCTGATGATGGCAACGATCCACGCTCTACGTTCACTCACGCTGTTCCGCCCTCATGAGACAGGTCCATACAAACTGTTTCCCTATCAATTTAAGTGAAAAATAGCTCCCTACGCGAACAAGCATAGAATTCAAAGGTGAGCAATTCGATCCTACTAGTCGTCTAATGCAAGTCCTTTTTTGCCTTAACTTGTCCAACGCCGTCAGGTCAGCTGCTTATTGAACATGTTTTTACGTAGCAATGCAGTAGATCTCATTAGGGAGTTTTGGCCTGAAGTCTCGTCTGATATCTAGCGGTGGCAAACCAATGTTTACTCGCAGATGCTTTATCTGCGAGTAAACATTGGTAAACAATGGAAGAAAAAGGGAGATTGATATTGGCGTGTAGCTAAATATATCTAGACCAGCATACAAGTAAATGAATTCGCTTTAGGTAACTGAAGAAAAAAATGTGTTTCTTTTTATGGAAAAAGCCTCACAAACACAGAAATCTTTCAAATACGTCGCGTTATGTTTTGTATTCTGATAATAGACTAGATAATATAAAAGTATTGGAGTATACTATTAATAAAAACACCGATTGAATTCTAGGTTTTGTTTAAATTTATTGTTATGGATTGCATATGGCTAAGTGCGCTTAACATTGATAACGATAGGGCTCCATTATGTTAAGCAGACATTTCATATTGTACGTATAGAGAGCACATTTTCAGTACAAATGGCTAGCGCATGGCTAGAGCAAAGGTACTCTCTCTACATCAATTATTCATTATCAGAATCAGATATTCAGCATATTGGACATCATAACCGATCTTCAAATTATAAAAGAAGATTGATCGTCACATCGCTCGTGCTTAAGCCAGGCTAGATGCAGCCAAACAATTAGTAAAGAAGTTCGATATTATAGAATAATGTTATAGAAGAAAAGACTTACCTCGTCGTCGTGGCAACGTTCTTATTCCTCCATTCT
This sequence comes from Varroa jacobsoni, assembly GCF_002532875.2. Lineage (NCBI taxonomy): Eukaryota > Metazoa > Arthropoda > Arachnida > Mesostigmata > Varroidae > Varroa > Varroa jacobsoni. Next base: position 59,898 of record NW_019214034.1, read on the forward strand.
ACCGATTTTACATATCAAGATTGCCCCGTGGGCAACGAAAAATAACAACTTACTATGTACGTTCACAGTCTCCATACTACAGGCACAATTACATTTCTACAATTAGTGTCACATACAGTTGCAGTTATTGAATAGAATAATTTGTATTGGAATTATCGCGATTACGATAGTAAGCATGCAAGTTTTACTTCGAAAAATACCAGTAAAACATGCATTAGACATACATGTTTCTATATAATCATACTCTATACTGTCAAGACTATGCATGAACAGCTATCCCTTATAATTACCTGCAGACATTATCATTACCGTACCAGTTTCTTGTCAGTGTGAAAATTTCTGCCTGATATATTTTAAAATGATCGTAACTTTAGGTTTGCATAGACCGTTCAAACCGTTTAGGGAAGTCATGTAAATATGTCCAAGACATTTTCTTAACTTTTAAAACCAAAAAGCTTTAATTAAAGTCATGATCTCACATTTGTGGAGTCACAACATTTTCTATAAAATAATACAGTCGCATAAAACGTATTATAAAATTGAAATTGTCATATACCTGTTTGAATATTGTATGTAGCACCTATCTCTCAATTACGTCAACGGCCGCCTCGATTAGTTGGACCTGAGACGATCTGCGGCATCCGAAGACCAATTCCCGGCCTACGGTTGCTGGCCAGTTAATCCTATTTCGACTCTCTAGGAACATGCAAGTTTTTGCTATATTTGCAATAAAATCAAACAAAAATAAAATGAAATTTAGGATGAGAATCAGCCGCTTTCGACGGGCGCAACTGCTCGAGCTCGTAAACCCATGGCAAGTTGCATTTGTCAAACGTCAAGCTTCGTTTCTCCATCTGGATAAAAAAACAAGCTCCTGGAATGACTCTGTTAAATTTTTTTACTTTGTGAATCCCAAAAACCATGGGCAGCGGTTAATCGAAATTTCCTAATTCTTTGACACTTTGGAAGCACAGAACGCAGTTGCACTATACCTGCCACCTTGCCTAAGGAGCCCAGATGAATTTCAGACTTCTGGCCAAAATGCGTTTTTTTTTAACTACCCATTGAAAAATGTGTGTGTCGCAACAATAAGAATACCTGGAAGCCGAACTAATCGTCAATGCAGAGCACAAATCATACAAGTGGCTAATATGCCAAGGCAGCTCAGTGGCTTGCCCGATCAGCTCCTTGGCGTTCATAAAATACTCAGATACGGAATCGGATACTTTGCGCGGTACAGTTTTTCATTGCGGTGTGAAAAGAGGCGATCTCTTTTAGCAAGGGCTCACAGTGCGGTAATTTATGCAAGGTTTTAAGAGTCTACGTAACAAAAAGGCCGCCAGTCTAGATGATGTTTGCAACGAACATCCTAAGTGTGTCTTCGTGCTGGCACCATGTTAAAAGGCACTTTTTAATACATTTTTAAGTATTAATACGTCCTTATCGCAGTCGGAAGATGCTCGTTTACTAGTGATTCCTAAAAAAGTCGCAAAAAGAAGCATTTGTTATAAGCTGCTTCCCGGCTTGTTGACTATGGGACTGAACATCTACTGAAAAAGCGTACAAGCTATTTAGAAGGATCAACATCTGTCCCAGAGGGTACGCTTCGTATAAACAGCGTGCACGATCCCGGTGGCCGGTGCCAAGACAGCGCTGGCCTTGGTCTACGTGCATGGTTGGACAATTTCAGACCAACTTTCGACTTTACACGCGTGCACAAGATTATGGTGACGCTGGCTGAGGTGGGCGTAAACGTGCCCAACGTTCTCGTTGCAACTTTACCGGAAAACACGACAAACTACCACCTTTCACACAAACAACCGGTTTTGCTTAGGGGGACAACCTAAATCTATTCTAATAATCCTCGATCTTGCCCTTTTTCAAATAAGAGAGCCGAGTAAGTTGATCGAATCATGTATGCGATTTAACGGTACGGGTAGAAGAGTTTCTAAGTTCAGCAAGCTCTACTTCAATTCAACACGGCAGCCAGTCAGTTGGGAGGGACAGTAACTTTGGTCAAGACGAGATAAAATTTAAAATTTAAAAAATTTAACATTTAAAAAGGACGGGATAAAATTTAAATGGGAAAGCAGGACAGAGGCAACTGATACCTTTTAGCTTGCATTGACCACCTCTTGCTTATGATAACCGGTTCCAAATTTTTGGGACTGCTCATGTCCATTAATGGCAAAAGTTTCACCGAGCATTTTTTCGAAAGATGAACGACGGCAGTTTCGAGTGCCTGGGCAACCAAATCTCCTCATCGTTTGCCTGTTACAATCGCTTTTTGTTTTATCCTAAGATCGCTTTGATCCTAAAGTGTGGAATACGGGTTGTTTGAAAGAACCTCACAGCGGAGAACGTCGAACGACTAAATCGTGTAAGTGCTTCCTTTTTTAAGAGAGCACTGGAATTACACATAACAAGTCAAATATGCTTCGCGTATCTCCTAGGCGACTCGCCACTACCAGTCGACAATTTAGAGTACCGTACTGAGCTGTAAAATCAATCTTCGAAACCGGAAACAAACATTCGGATGCAGTGGGAACAGCGAGCGCAAAAGGAACAAAATTGGCTAAATAGACATATCGTAAATCGCATTACCATGCACCATCAACTTTGCAGGGAGCCGGGTTTTCACGAGCCTGATCATACATGCTCGTGCTCCAGATACAGGGAAAACTGTAATAAACTTCCTGCTGCTCGTTGCCCTCTTCTACCATCTTTAGGATCCATAACAAGTTCTTCAAATTAAGTGTGTATGAAGCTCACTAGATTCGGATAATTTGTATGATGCGAGGTGCTTCAATGAATTATATTCAGTGGGACCTTGTGATATTATATCTTTAAGCTTTATATATAAAGTGGAATACTACTAGGAATGACCACGAAACAGGTATGTTGCTGGATATCTACAAAAGTAACCGATTAGATCGAACGGTGATTAACAATTTTGACGAAACATTTCGTTTAGTAGAAGCCCTGTGAGGAGCGATATTTAAAGAATCCTAGGCTTAACAAGTGAGGTCGCGGAGATCTGATTACTTCAAACAGCCGAAACTTAGGTATAGGACGATGCCAAAGATGGTCATCATGATAATCGGCTATAATAGACCAATGTCATACGAAAAGCTAAATGGTGAGGCTACAGCGGACTATGTTTCGGCGATTCTTTGCATATATATATATATATATATCTCATTTGAATAAGCATCATGGTAGTGGAAGCCGGCACTCACTCGGCAGACTTACAGTTGTCTTGAGCAAATCGACTGCCCTATTGTGTTGCATCCTTTGAGCTGTCTGCTTCGATGAACGACACTTCAAATCGCTGCGCTGTAATAGAGTCTTACCAGTAGTAGCGGTAGACTACGAAGCTCGCTCCTTCCTTTGTCGTCGGTTGGAGCTGCCATAGTCAAAGTGTTCGCACTGCTTGCCGTCGTCCTGCAGGTCTTCTTTCCGTGTCTTCACGGACCCCATCGCAGCAAGATCATCAACCATCAACGGATCAGCAAACCCAATCCACCTACCGTTTTGCTTCGTCACAGGTCCAATCAGCGAAATAACAGCTGATTGTTCACTTCGATTTACTTATGCAACACCAACCGCGATCTTCATTTATTATAGTGGCACTAATATAACTTATTGTTATGTTCCGCGTCACAACTACACCTGTCACTATCACTCTAATGGGAATGAACAAAAACGAGTGAATCAGGAAGTGGAACAATTATATACATATATATATATATATGTAAGTATTGGTTATCATTACGGTCGCGATGTCTGTTCAACTAATTTCTCGAGAGGGGTTCTATAACCTTGGTCTTGTGTCTATTTCTATTTGCGTGTGTTCCTTTGAAGAAGCAAAGTATAAACGAGCGACCCAGACTTTTACTAATCACTTATTCATAGTGTCATCGGTATATCGCAATGAGTCTGAGCTCAAATCAGCCGGTGGGTTCCCAAAAGATAAATCTCATCTGAATTAGAGGTAAATCGCGTTTGATAATAAAAGCATCCACATAAAATTTATACTCTGATTAGAATAAAGATTTGAAACGCAACGAGGACAATAATACTAACGACTGAAGTATTTTTAGTTCAGCTATTGCAATCCTATTATCGTAGACAAACTTTATTTATCAAGGCCATATTGAGTATACGTCCATATTTCGTAAGGCATCCTAACCATCTCGCTCCCAGCACGAATCGAAATCTGTCAATGCCCGGATTCGAACCTAGAACATTCAATATGTCGACCGAATTAAACTCGGTAGATCATTGTAAGAAAAGCAAATTATGATATTTTGTTGTTTGACGCGGTAACTTTTTCATAGCCACATCTACCCCTAGTTGATACGATAATTAACCTAGCTTAGCGTTAATTTACCAATAAAACTGCAGAGCACATATATATGAATTTTTTAAGCTCTTTTTTCCTTTGTGATCATTCTTTTCTACATACACACACACACATATATACGTATATATGTAATGTTTAGCGAACAAACAATGTGTAAAACAATTACCACTGCTATAACTGCACAAGTTTACGGTGTGCAACAAAAGGAAGGCGAATATATACTGCCGGAACTTTAACATGTAACTCTTTGTAAGTAGAACTGAGCAGGCAGTCTGAAGAGTCTCCAACGTAACACATGTTTTTTTTTTTTGTCAAACGCCGTTCAATTTCCCAACAGTCTTTTTATAAACTTTTCCCAGCGATGAGAGCAAATAATAGTTTTTCGGCCTGCCAATATATATGCCTGCAAATTAAAATTTTAAACTCCGAAGGAACGTTAAACCTAGGAAACAGAAGAAGGCCGCCCAAGGCTGTATTTGATGAACACGGTAGATGGTAATTCGCAAAACTATAATTTTTTTTTTTATGGCAACCACGCTACACCCAACGTGCGGTTAGCTTTTTCATTTTCAAATTTTCAGTTAGCCTATTAGAAATACGTTATTTCAAACTTTTCATAGCTTTTGCTGTTTGTCTACTATCTCGTTAACTTTTTCAGCGTTATCGGTAGTAATTGCAGTTTTTGGCCGTCCTTTACGCCCACTGTCCACCAAGCAAGCACGGCCACATGTTCAAATGCTTACGGTAGCAAGCAATAATGCGGAGTCCCTGTTAATAGTGTCCATCTCGGTTTTCTTTAGGTAGACGTATTGCCTCTTAAACGCAAGGATCAGACGATACTCCAATATTAAATTTTTTTCTATCTTTACAAAAATACTGACAAATGAATAGTAAACAATAACTTTCAACACTGTTGAATGCACGCGCGTTCTGTCACAGAATCGTTTGGCCTGTAGCCCGATATTTATCATTATATTGAGTCTGGAAACTTCCCCATCTATGTAATGCTAGCATTGGCATGACGACTCCTAGAAAATATACCTTCAAAAAAATCAAATATTTTTCACATTATATATGAGAGATAATTGAATGTAGAGGGTTGCAGTATGATGGGCAATGCCATTAGCGGTTCGAGGTCGATTGACTCGTGTGTTTCCTCTAGCTATGACTCGCACTCTTCGGCATCTATTGTAACAAATCCATAAAGCAACGATGAACGTATAAACACTGCGATGGCTCTCTTTTTCCCGCCATCTTCGGGAACAGCAGTGAATCACGCATTCGAACTCGGACCGGGTGCCCTCTAACTCTAATCTACGTAACGAGCAACATCTGATACATTGGCTGGCACTAGAAATAAAGTGTAACTTATCAATACCTCTCAGAATAGTTTCATTTATCGGCAGCAGACGCGGGTGTCGCAAACAGATAAGTTCACCACTACGTTCACATCTAGATTATCGAGCAGACAAGCCTGTGATGAAGGGGCTCGCGAATAGGTGGTATAGGGGATAGCTAGTTAGATTAGGACCACCCAGCCGCAGTCTATTATTATCATTCCTCCATTCTAATGCGTAGCACTTCTGGTAATCTCGAACGTGCAAATCATAGCCAAGATCTAATGCGACCGAGCCTAAATTGTCGATTCTAGTGAACAGGTTATTCAAAGGTGGAAAATCGTCAGTCGTCACCACTTAAAAATCATCCCTCGCCTATTGCGGTAACCAGCAGTTATGGCCGTAAGTATTCAATAGGCAAACACAACGCCGTAGCAGTCGATCAGAGGGGTACCGCATACCGCTGTCCACCTTAAAAATTGCTATTTTTTACGTAACCACTTTATTGCAACAGTTAATACACAGTGCAATCGTTGGCCAATTTGGCAGAGAAAGCGACATATAGAACTGTCGTTATATTTCGCGCTAAACGTTACCTGCCTCGATTAGCTATAGCAGGTCGATTACATCTGTCAGTCACTAGAGTATTAGAAACCATATATCCCCAATAACAACGGAGATAGGCGATCAATGTGCGCTAAGCTGTACAAAGTACTGATTGGGGATTACAAATACCCGCGTCCGTCGGTAGCGAAACGATACAAAATACAATCCTATAAACAAAGTCAAATAGCTAACATTTACAATAGTATAGCTGCAAATCTAGCAGCTGAGGTAACTGGACGTCAGTTGACAAGCATGATTACGACGTTGCAATCTACTGAGTGTCTATTGACCAGCTGATTGGATCGATGAGCAGCTTACCAGTGTCGAACGTCATTGCAGAATGAGAGCAGATTGCCGTCGGAGGTATATACGTTGATACGATGAACTACGTGTAGTCGGCCCTCAATGCCGACACAACAAAACATAAGAGGTGCGGAAACGGTCGGACCAGAAGTGACGATGTTTTCACAGCGGTGACGCCGTTTGGCAACTGCCGTTTTGTTCTATATTGTGGTGCCGCGCGTGGCCGCTTATTGAACGGGCAGTGGCGACTACGACATTAACCAAACATGTTAAGTAGCTGCAGCAACGACGGGCGCTTAGCTGCCGACAGATGAGCGGCTGAAGTGCTACATAGAGGCATTATGAATATCAACACGATCGGTGAGAAGTTTGCCGGCAACAATATATTTAGTGTCATCAAGGTGGATGGATCTTGTCAATGTGACCTTCACATTGTCTATGAAGAGACATGAGATCTCTTGTGATTCGACTTACAACGGAATCCACCCGTCGGTCGATCGATCGATCGATCAAGGTCGGTCTATCTGTCTGTTGGCGGTGATGAATGATCCAGCGGCCGATTATTAGAATCGCTACTCGCTATATGAGAATTTATTGCTTTAAGCTTTTTTTACGCATCTCACTGCCAATGGAAACAGAGTATATATGGTCGGGAACATGGGTCTAACTTGCCTCAATTAATATTACTTGGTACCCAAGTAGTAAGGTGAAAATAGATTTGTTATAGGCCACCATCTCTGTTTCTATTTTGCCGATTTATTCAGAACAAAGGGCATATAATCTAAATATTTTTCGAAAGAATCTGCCTGATGTCTTTTATTGTTTGAGTCATTGACTGGCTGGTAGCAGGGGAGTTCCTCAAGGATTATCACGGGCTATCGCTGTTCAAATTCGAAGCATTCTTAGCCGAAAGCTGCTGGCTAAAGCTGAAACTTTATTTCTGGCTTCATGATATGAAATGGTCACTAAATAGTTGGTAAACGCACAATTCAATCCAATAAGAATGACCGAAAGTCGTATATCTAATTAGTAGTTGGAATAATTCCGAAACTTCAACAAAAAATAGCTTCCCTAACAGTGTTAAAGTTTAACCCTCCTTTGACCATTGTGTCATTGTCTGTCTGCTTATCTAGCCTTTTCTAGTTTCGTTTGAACCGAAAGGCCGCCACATATAGCCACAATGTATACGTCGTTTCCAGCTGCTAGCAGCGAATAAGCTGAAAAGTAACGTCCCTAGCTTTCGATGGATATCTAGAACGCGAAGGAACACGAACTACTGCCGTCGGCGACATAATAGTTTTATCAAAACGTGGTGTAGTCACGTATATAGTACACGTTAACAAACTTGTTGGTGCCTTCGCTATTGTTATCGATCGGATCTTCTATGGGTTCCTGTTATACGGCAAACGTGCCTCTTCATAAAATCCTGTTGACGCTTTTTCCCGAACGTTGACTAAATGTATTCTGTTAATGACAGTTACCGCGCGAACATAAACAGTCACAACAGCACGAACAAAAACAACACCGTCGCCAGCGGGCAAAAAATCTTTTGACCCACTCTCCTACTTTACCTAAATATGTGCATTATTCTGTTGGCCATAACAGGACACGCGTTTTAATGCCGCATGCCCTGACATATTGCTACAGCCAATCACCCCGTGAAAAATAGTTAGGAAGAGTTGTTCGCTACATCATCATCGCCGTCATCATCGCCGTTGTCCTCGTCATCCGTACTGTTGTCAGAGTTATTATGGAACTCCGGCTTCGACTGGTGTTGCTGCTACCGCCGCTGCTGCCCTTGCCGGCATTATAGACGACGACGCCCACAACGGCAATAGCGGCCGCCTCTGTCGACGTTAGGCCTAGCCGCAAACGCTACCGTCGTCAGTGAGATGAGGTATTGGAATGTTTATCGCTTGCGGTCCACATATATAGTGGGTCGCGGTACCGTCGACACCGCCAGCGGCGCAAGCTCCACCTGTTTACAAATCGTCTAAGATGGCTTTAGCTCGTCTGGTACTTTCGGAGCAGCTTAGCTCAGCACTACAAATTAAATAGTTCATAGAGCCGAACGACATCAAAAAGCTTTACTATTTCAGTCCGCGGCTGGTAGCTGGCCGGCTTCCTACTGCTATGAAGGAAACTATCGTGGGATGTGTGAATGACAAGACAAAACGCGAAAAGCCAATCGCAATAGAAACCGCGACAGTTGATAAATAGACACTCATTTATACATGCTATACATCGATATACACAGCCAACGAAACATGTATACGTGTAAACATAGCTCGTTTCTCATACTACAGTCGCAGTCTGAATGTCGACTTCCCGAAAAGTTGCCCCGGATGGCATGACATGTTGGAGCCCTTTCTCTGGGAAGGTATAATTGAAGGGATTGCTGGAAAAAACATCGACTGATAGTAATTCTTAGTTGTTATCAGCATCGTGGATTTTTTGGGAAAATAGATAGCGTTTAGTGCGACAAAAATATCATAGACACAGCACCACCGAACGGACTTGTACTTTAAGCGCTAAGTGAAACGCAGTACTCACTCTTCTTCAAAAGGTCTGTACCTAAGCAGGTAGCCCATTTCCCTTTGATCAAAGCTTACCGACATTTTTCAAAGGGAAATTCTTAAAGTAAATTCGTCCATATACCAATGTAGATAGCTACCTCTTTAGGTGCATCGAGCTCCCTCGCGCTAGGTGAATGTTATTTCAATTAAACTAGATAAACAATGAGAACGACATGCTTTTCATCTTGCTATTCTGAAACTATATAAGTACTGTTCATAATACTGCATGCTCACTGCACCACTTTTACTGTTTTATATGCTAAACACTTTAGGTTCAAAAACAAAAGGTCAATAACGTCCTGATTTGGATTCAGTCCCCCAACGTTAAAAGTACGCTGTCGTTCAAACAATAGTCATAATATTAGACATGGCGACCAAAGTCTATTTCGCATAGCACTTACGTGTAAAGTTATTATAATAAGATGTGCAATATTTGTCAGCAAGTTCCGACAAATCATCACCTTCAAGTGACACTTGTCAACAATAATTGAATTATTACTGTAATTTAAATAATACGTTCACATTAGCACACGTTATAATTTCCTAGCCTGAACTGCAACCATCCGTCCATGGTGCCGGACAATAGGAAATATGGTCAAGGCTTAAATCAAACTATAATGGTACATACAAGCGCTACGAAGTAGACAACGATTCCTTCATTAAGTGCCCTCTTATCGAAGTGCGAAGGATATTTAACTTCAGTTCGCATGTCTTTTTTTTGTCGAAAGTGGGTTGGAGCATATTTCAATTTCTAATATATGTCTTCATCGAACAACTCTGGCCTTCTTTTCAGTACAACACATATATACGTATGTATGTATGTATGTATGTATGTATGTATACTCGTCTGCTGCATAATTATTATGACAGCAGTCGTTCGTTATAATCGGCATCCACAGTTAGGTAATCGTCGCGACGTTTCTGTTTTCTCAACTCTATAGCTATTTCTGATGCAAGTGATGACGACTCTGCCGACTTGCAATAATTAGGGTACATGGATATGCACCACCACTACCCTCATTTCGGAACGACTGTTTGGCGTTTCTTGAGTCTACGATGGATCATCCGCATCATAGAGTCATTTGGGGGCGTTCTGTTGTATGGTTTGAGCCAAGCTGTCCCTAAAGGTTGTTCGCCTCTAGTCTTTGCCCCGTCTGTTTATGGCCTTGGATTGCTGAATGGCCGAAACTTGCCCAACAATAATACTTTTTCCGTTCGAGCACACGAATGAATGACGTCGCTCTCTATAAAGAGCTCTCTCGATACACACATGTCGATTAAAAAAAATCTTTTTCAAGCTACATCGGGTCTGATCTGTCGGTCGTAATCTCAATGTTCTGTTCCCTCAGACTTCCCTCAGCCGTGTGATTCAGATGTCAAACAGGAACAGCGTATTCAAGTATAGATCGAATCTGTTAAATTTCTGTCGGATTTCAGCAGTCTGGCTTGTTCTTGTGACCTCGAGTGGGCAGTACTGCATGTTGTTAGAGCTCAATAGTGGCAGCTCATTGAGCGTCAGGTTTGCCGCTATTTGCTTGAGCTTTTTTCGCTGTTAGGCCCAGTCTTTTGAAAATTTTGCGTTCGATACGGACCCTCAGGTTGGGCCACGGCTGGCGTGACAATGACAACTGTGCCTGTCATTGTCAAAACAAGGGTGCTTATTTGCCATCCGATTATCACTTTGTTATCAGTAAGATATGATTGAGCGGGTCTTTCTTGTTTCGTACTGCAATCAACTGTACTGTATGGCTAATTTTCCTTTGTCTAATACCTCTTGTTTGATTACTAATTAACGCATTGATTTCTATGCATTTAAAGCATATTATTAGCTGTTTATATTTGCCGATAAGAGAGCGTATGACGAGTGGTTGTTTACGACTACCTTATTGGTCGAGTTACCGACGCTTAGCTTGATTAACGTGAACGTTGATTGTCTGCCAGAGGTTCAATGGTACTAGTAGTATGAGCGCTACGGTTCCTCTGACTGATTGTAAAAGTACGTAATATTCTATAATAGAAGTACGTGCGTCTAAGTGCCAGACTTTATTACAATATTTCAGCTTGTGTAAGTTAAGGTCTTCCTTTTGTTAGTTCTCGCCGTTGATCTGTGATCGCGTTTCAGCAAACTGAGCTTAAGCGCAAGCAAGTAAATTATTAGTAGCAGTTATCTATTAGCACAATTACTATTATAAGTTTTGTTCAAAATTCCAATTGTTTTCCACGTGTCATAAAAGCTACGAAACCTCGATTCTCCTGAATTTCGTAAATTATTGTCACTTGTATATACACCCGTGTTCTTGTCAGTCTCCGCTGGGGCTGCTTATGTGAAGCATGTCATTCAGCAGCACTTTCTTTGTTTTATTTGTTGCCTTTCATTTTCGCTTGTTTCCTCCTTGTAGAATAGATTGGCTGTAACTACCGACAGGACGTAACAGTTCCGCTTGGGAATTTCACCGCCTGCGAGGAAAGGCCATCGTCTGGTGGCCGTTGGAGGCACCGCTAGCTTTCTCCTCTCGCTTCATTTTCCCTTTCCCATTTTCTCTTTCTCTAAGCGGTTTTAAGCCTCGAGTAATAAACAGTGACCGATAACGACCGACAAATTAGACTGGTCGAGACGTATGCGATCTATCTACGACTGCGGCACAATGATTTGCCGACTATAGTGCCCGCTCTCGGGTGCGTTCCGCTGTGCTTCTATTAGGGGTCCTTCTGACAGGAAGGACTAATGTATCGGAGCCGCCGTAAAAGCAAGCAAACGTGCCCGACCCTCTTGGTCTTGGTGTTCTGTTCAATCGTGGGAGATATCTTACGTGGTTGACTCAATAAGGGCACTAAGCTTACAGCGCTATGACAGGCATTGTGTCACGCCTTTTATATGATGTCTCAAGAATCAAAGTGTTTCTTGAGAAATGTAGTGATGTGTGGTCATAAACACTCATCGCGTTTAGCGGACATTAATGTCGAAAATCTGAACAAATCATTGTCGGAATCTTTACCCTAAGTAGAAGTTCGGTTAGCCGGCCGATCATATCGTTGGTCAACTGAAAGAAATAGCGTGAACTCTAAACATGAGCAATCGTCCGTCGTGTTAATAATCGCCTTGGGTTCTTGGAAAAGCAGCTCGATTAATGAAACTAAAATAACGTGCGACAAGGGCTATGGCGGTCTTTACTACCGAAGACTAATCACTTGCTCAACCCTGCTACGATAGAGGAGTACGTGGTTTACTAAACGCAGTATAGAAGTAAACCGCAGATCCATCAATGTACACAGATATAATGAAAAAAAACCCTTCATTGGCCAGATCTAATTTAAATCAAATCGACATGTAAAACGATTTAGGCCATTGTTAGTTGATAATTCTTGAATTTCTAAAACTATGGACGGCAACCTTAATGTCTGCAGTTACGCCACCGAAAGATACGTCCAAGATAAACAACAATTTGATTTGCCATAGGGTTTGTCCCATGTAGATGAACGTGCAACTTTGAAGATTTCCTATACGAACAACTTGTAAATTACTTACATGTGAAAAAATGTCTTCGTCGACGATAAAAGCAGAACCGTAAGAATAAACTTGCAATCTCTAAGACAGTTCCAAGAGAATTTGCTATAGTAAATATCGAAATCAGAGGATTCTCCTCTTCCTACTCTCCACTGGCAGACAATAGGTTTGCTAAATCTAATCAGCCCAAATGAATGATTTGAGCCCGCATGGGTGTCACGGAAGTCGGCGTAATGTACATTAGAAATCGTTTTCCTGAATTTCCCCCGACTCAGCGAGTTGCGCACAGGCAGCTCCGCAATCTATGGCTGTTCTATGAAACGACAGTGCTGGTTCTGGTTACTAAGTTATGCTAGTAATTACACTTACGACGAAAGGGCCCAGTATCGTACGCTACGATATTTCCGCTGATTTTCGCTAAGTTGTTTCAGCTGCGTATGTCAAGAGTCCGATCACATTAGCCTTGTTAGTTACAAACACAACTTAAAGTTTGTGTCTGACAGATTAGCTAGACACACCGTTAGGAGTATTTCAGAACATAGCTGACATACTGAAACAGTTGCCAATATCGCGTCAGATTTTTACGCGTTGCGATATTAGAGCCTATATCTAATGGCTGAACAGGACACATATACGCTACATCCTACATAAATCATGTACGAGTTTATCAATTGCCACGTCGTAGACAACAAACCGTGGTTATTTTCACAATTAGCTCGTCTCAGTTATTAGTAACGGTTAGTCGTTGCCGAAAATCCGTTTTTCCGCAATACGCAAATACGTTTTCCTCTACCGAATCTAGAATGCCCATCTTTTCTTTCAGTACAACTTTAGTCCATATTTCCGGGAGCAGTATCGTAATTGCAACTGACAGACGGGTTCGCTCGCTCACCAACGCGTCTAAATCATTGTACGAACCACTGTATTCATATAACGTATGGGATTTTCCGTGGGTGAAGGATCGGTTCAAAGTCTTACATGAAGTGGCATTTGTCACAATTGAGTGAGTGCGCGTTACGACTATCAGATTCAATTGTACAACAAAGTAGCCCATACATCACAGATTGGTTTATAGCGAACACAGAAACTTCTATCCTTCGCCCAGTCATTTGATAATGTTTTGTTAGCACTTAAATAATAACTTGGATGACTCATAGCTGTTCAAGGCGTAACACATAATCAGGTCGTATACCTCAGATTCGTTTGATCTTTCCTTGATTGTACATTGCCGTTAGAGGAATCTCCGTTCACAGATAATTACAGTCTAAACAAGAGTGTAGATTAGAAGTCTACCTGCACAAATGGCTGGCCCATGTCAGATTTTAGCCTATAGTTGTGTACACGATTCACATCGCCACACACCTGCAGAGCTAGGCATTGGCGGCTGTTTTTTTTTTCATAATTAGTGCTACAATATTTATATCAAGACCCCCTAGGGCATACTTAAACAGAAACATTAGCGCCGGTTATAATATAATAACTATTATATACGATTACTCAGACTTCGCTTTTTTCAATCATCAGTGACGAGTCGTTCGAGCAGCCGAAGCAGGGTCTTGTCAGAAACTGCATTCGATCATTACCAAGTCAATCAGTAACTAAACTACAAACAATAGTAACCACACACAAACGTCAAAGGCCTTACAGAAACGTTGTGCTGCTAGATCCGTTTAATGACCCTATTAAGTCTATTCTATATTTTGTTACTGGAGTAAGTTAACCGAATTTATCCCCACTCATTTATCTAACTTAATCTTTACAGTTCATATAAAGTTCACTTCAATATATAAGTGTAACCCTGCTATTTAACACGGTGTTGCATAGATTAAGCAACTGCTTTGACCTTTTGTTGTTGTTGTTCGTTGTGTCAGTCACGTGGTCGTTTTTCTGTCAGGCCTTACATGTAAGACTAACTTACCCTTGAGCGTTTTACGGTCGACTTTCTCGTCTTTTTTAGTCGGCGTTCGCAGATTGCCGATACAGCACTTTAAACGCATTCCTTGTACACAGTAACCTACGCAGGCGCCGACTAGCATATAACAGGTAGACCATAGAAATCCTAAAAGGCTGTCACGAAAGATACGTGACGTAATGTTTCATGTATCTTCAGTCTCGTTTACGCACGTTTATTCAGCTTTTATCCACCAAAAGAACAGCACGAAATGCCATCATTTGCTTATATCCCGCAGTGATCGCTGGTGAACACTTGTGGCAAGCCCCTCAAGATGTAGAAATGCACAAAACACCGTATGTGCCTATTTTTAGGCAGGACTTCGAAAAATAGAAATGCTCCGTCGAAAAGCAATGCCAACCGCAAGTCACTAATGCACCTTTTAATAATGCACATGAGGACAAACACCTGAGGATTCGAGAGCAAGCAAATCATTGAGTTAGGCAAAAACAATTAGGACACAACCATAATCCTTCGTATCTACACTCAAACGCAAGTTCGGTACATGTTTTTATGAAAGGATCGGCAAAAATTGGGAGAACAACACAAATAAGGACAGGAAAGATAGGGTGAAATAATCTGGGCTCAACATCGATGACGAGGAACAAAGCAGCGGAGACAACAACAGCAACAAATCTTATAGATGTCACACACTGACAGGTTCTTATGATAGGAATCAAGCGCCATACCCTGGTATCTTTACGACTTACATCAGTCGGTTACGCACCACGCCACCGCGTTATCGGCTCACTTTGCGCGAAACGATTAACGCAGGTGTTAAGTGATTACGTTTTTTTCCACAGTGGAATTAATGAGTAGAAGAGGGCGAACACTCACCGATAAACAAAAATCTAATTAGCGTGATTATCAGGAGCGCGAAAATCGTAGACGAACATTGAAGTAACAATGATGGTGATCTGCTGTAAGTGTGTGTTAGCTTTTCTCTCAATGGCCTCGTCGAGTCTTCGGGAATATGAGTGAAATACTGATCAAAACAGGCGCGAAGGAGCAACTTTTCTTGTCCTTAATGTTAATTTCGCCTTTGGATATTAGTAATAAGAGTACTAATCGTAATTATCACATGATTATCACGGGTAAGCTGGACAAAGAAAGTGCGGATTCTGCTTACGTGCCTTGCCGATGAATGTGGAGCGTGTGTGTGTAGATTTTATTAGGGTAACATAGGTAATTGTCAGCAAAGTCGACGCTCTTGTCGAGTGGCCGATCGAATCGTAACATGTCTGTGGGTGATTAATGTTCTAGAGGCAAAACAATTTCTATGCCTTACCTTCTACCTATCGACACCACAGAAAACGGAGCACCGAGAGAGCACGCCGAAGGGCTCGGCGGAAACGGGACAATCATAGAATTACTCGCTGGCAGCAACAGTTCGCTCGTGTCCTTCTATCTGCCTGAATACGAGTTTATGAGTGCGCGTGTGCACGCCCGTGTCAGGCTGACTGCCTGACCGTTCCTCGGGCTATATAAATATGCCTCGTGTGCGTTCATCTATGATAGAGTAGTTGCTGTCGTTGTGATGGGGGGCTGGCGGATAAGGCGACTAAAAAGAAAAGCTACTCTGGTGTCGATGCCACAGGAACACACACCGCAAAAGAGGAAATCTGCCACAAAGAAAGGAGCTTTTGTTTCTATCTAGTCAGGTACCTTTACATGTATTTGGCGAAGAAAAGCAGCCACCAGTGGCTAACGGATATTTAGGTGGCTACCTATTAAAACCAGACAAACGAATGACAACTGCCGTTGTCGATGTGAAGTCGGTGACAAGCTGCAGTAGTCTGATGCCTGGCGCCGTTGTTGGCCCAAATGATAACTGCTGACGACACAGAAGTTCGCCGTCTGACCGCTAGAGGGCGTCGCTTGATGCAGTACAATGATTATGGTGGTAGTAGTGGTATTGTTAATGGTGCGGTCTCGCAATAGACCTAGGATAGCATAGAGCAAAGTTGAATCTGGTTGGTTGTCTTCCTTCAGGAGAAAGGGAAATAGAGGGCTATTTTGGTCACATGCGGAGTTCTCCAGGGAGGCAATGATTGACTCAGTATGCGCCAGAAGGTAAACTAACCCCGTAAGATCAAAATTTTGCACAAGTAAACGTAAGCAATATTATCTGAAAGAATAATATCCATCGCTAAAAAAATAGCGTATATCTTTCGAAACAAGGAATCATCAACACGGTGGTATAAATAATTTATATACACTGTTTCAAGCACCTTACCGACCAAAATTTCACCCTGGTTGGTAACATTACACCTACAAGTGGGCCAGACACCCTATTAGGAAGTCTTCATCGTGAAGATAAACGGCTTACGGCAAAATAGCATAGCTTCACATATGGCTTGGGTATTCATAGCACGTTTAATATTCGCTATCCCACCGGATACCGCCACCTAGCGACATTTTATTTTTTCTATCTATCTCTGTATGTAGTACTGAATATTTGTTCACTTTTGCTGAATCACACGATGCATTGGCGCTAAATTACATGAGAGATTACAGCCAAAATCGTTAGTATAGTTTGAACGGATAAGTACGGAACGGGTAAGTAAGCTATCGTCGACTCACATAGCCCGCAGAAAACAACAAATTCCCTGGGAATTTTATATATATATATATATACACCGTACTAGCCGACCGCGCTTTTTGGTTGAGTGAGTCCGCGAAGGTATTTTTTGTAGTCGTTAGGTCGATCTTCCTCTTCTTCAGCTATGAGTCATGCATGCGGTTGAACGAGAACTCACTGTGTTAATGTTGACATGTACGCCCTACTGGTTTCAGAAGAAGTTTTCAAAAGCCAGTCTAGTTTCAAAAGATGACCGCACAGTATCTAAGGATTGTAATAATTTTATTACCGAATAATCTATCATTTATAGCTATGTAACATGGATGTTTAGTTGACTTGAGGATTAAAACTAGCTAAGTAGCAAGATATTCCTGTATTATACGCTTTTTTCTGTTTAGGAAAGATCGTTATACCTTTACCCTTAAAGACCTTCTTATATTTGAATGCTCACAAACAAAAAGGTAAGCGGCATGAGATGCATACATCTATGGTTTTGCTTCTGTCTGAAATGTTTATAAAGCTCGATGTATTTGTCACTGGATGTTAAGTTTGGCTTAAATCATTAGTTGATTCGGCAGTCAATATAAGCAAAGTAATAAAAACAACCTGTATAGAAAGCTTTTTGAGTCTTTATTTATAGTATGAGCTTCTAGCTATATTTTCTCTATCTGATGAGCGACTTTTCAATAATCAGCTATTAGACATTTCATGTATTTCTCGACCATCTGAGCGAAATAAGGTGTACTTCAAGGTTCAATGAAAACAAAGGCGTGGCAGTGTTTGCCTGAAACGAAAAGCTTCGTATCATCAGGACATGTTGGAATCTATTCTACGTTTATTGCCGTGCATAATATCCGCTACCTGGTGTCTTGTAGTAAGTATAGTTACTAATTTCATTACTGTAGTAGCGTATTCTGCGATTCATTCATTGATCGTGACGCATGCGTGACATATGCGTGACGAAATATTAGACGTTATCAGTGTTTCAAAAAGGAATAGCTATACGCCTAATAGTGTCCTGGTGTTCACTATTTTTCGCAGGTTAGTATACAAAACGTGTCATGGAAAAATTACCGCTGACCAGATCTCGACCACGGTCTGACTCAAACGAGAATTCCCATAGCCAACACGAACATTAGGCTTTATCGAAGTCACAATAACATAGTTAGTAAAATTCAGCCTTGTCGTATATTGAAAGCACAATCAGTAAAAGGACAAATAGAAAGGTGGCATAGCAGCTAATATTAAGAAATGCGGCGGTAACATCACTTTTCCTCCGTATTGGGATACTACATTGATTGAAAAAAGTTTCTTATGTTTTTTAATTGAATGCCAATTATCTCTACTTACTGCTGGACATAGCGCAGTTCCAGGATGATCGGTAATGATTACCTGAAAAGCGCAGTAAGTCAGGTAAAAATATTAGTAGAAATATTAGATTTTGTACCTATTATATGCACTTTTGATCGGCGTGCTATATTTTCAACGGTTCTTTGAGCAGTTTTATAATTTCGCATAATGTCTTACAATGGGATTGAACCAGCGAACCCTGGTCTTTCTACCCACCGACCTCGCTGTCCAAATTAACTGTCTAGTTAGCTGAACAAGTTACGCCCCTCTAGCAAGTACTTTTTCTAATACGATCAGCGATGCGAGTGTCATTTCCTACTGAAACCCAAATATCCGATTTGGAGGTATCGTATTTAGTAACAAAATAAGCTTTGCTTCTTAATTATTAAAGATTATTAGAATGTTATAATAAGGCAGTAGTTGCTATAATAACCCAGAAATATGGCCTGAATCCACTTTCCACTTATGGGGATCGTTTAACTGAAGTCCAGGATAGGCTAAAATAGTAGGTCTCTACGACGTGTTAAAAAAGAAGGTCCCTAATCGCTCATGCATTCTGAGCGTATAATGACACATAATGGGATCGGCCTAACTATTCAAGTTAAGCCCCAGCGAAGTTAAGTTTTGGTGCAATCCTAACAAGTTACGACTCCAGTAACTTTCGAAAATTAAAATAATTTCCTATTTCTCTTGAATAAATTGTTCTGACGTTCTAATTCGCGTAAGCGATTAGAAAGCCGTTATTAATTCGATTGGCTAAGGGTGTTAACCGTATTGACATGTGTGCCCAGAGAGATTCTATTGGTAAGGCTATCCAGATATTAAAACATTTCAAAAGATCAGTGTTTCAAGCTCTGTATTCGTTGAACGTGTGTGGCCTCCAGTGACCCAACAACAGTTATTTGTGCTTTTCATGATGTGTACGCTAACGTCCTTGCATCTTCTTTCAAAAGTACTGGTCAGTAAAATAGAGGGAATAAAGAGACATGTACATTTTACTTAGAAAATGCTTATGTCTTCCGCGGTAATTGTAGCCACTGATGTAAAATATCAGACTGATGCTTGACCTCACGGTGGGGTGGATTCTATAAGATGACCTTTAAATATCTTAGGATTATTTTCACCCTTACAATATCACGTATAGCTGTTAATGAATAGGCCAACCACTAACGGTCACTCGTCTTTACCCATGTTTTTTTTTTTTTATAATTCGAACAGCATGTTTCTTGTTTTATGTTGTTTGCGAAGGTAATCAATTTTCTGCGTTGTTTCTTTTACTGATTTTAAAGACACCCCTTTTTATGTGCAGTGCTTATGATGATGTTCCGGTTTTTACGTCTGTTTGTTTATATATCTACAAATCGTTGTAGTGCAGACGATATATCGGCTGCGAAGTAACTCAGACATCGCTATCAACTGATATTATTATCTCTGCTGCTATTACTAGTTCTGATAGAAGCTGTCTAGCAGCGTAAATCACGTTCCTGTCACAGAGTTCTCACCCTTATAGACAATTGAAACGGAAAGCAATTATAGGAGGCAGTCGGTTCGTCTTCCTTTTCTTCTACCATCCGTTTCAATTTTTGCCACTAACGTTTGAAAAGGAAATTTCAATTATCAGCTCACAGACGAGGCTTTTGACAAGCAGACTCTACTCGTAGTAAGTCGACTTCATGCTTACAAGTACCTATACTTCATAAAAGACGTCAGTCAGCACGTCGTTGATGCTGTTTGCGGCTACCAGGAGCCCTACAAGGTTCACGTCGGCCGTAACGCAAGTCAGCGAAAAGCGCCAAATTCCGTCGAACAGAAGTGATCGTTTGTGATAACGTTTGGTGCCGGTGACGATATTTGTCTGTCATGATTTCTCCCAGACATAACAGACACCATTGTCACGATTACTATTATCGCTCGCGGATTGTATCTCTTGCGCCTAACTGTAAAATCTGTTTAATGGACAGTTTTCATACGTCATTTGCGTCTGTGTCATATAATGAGCTGCATTTCTGATCGCAAGAAATGGACAAAAAAGGTATGCTCGTCCTACTGATAGGTTTACTCGAGCCAGGTGGATCGATATTCAAGGAAACGACTATTGGTCCTTAAGCAAACTGGTAAAAACATGGACAAGCTCTATGCCTACATAGTAGGAAAGATAAGGTAGTATTAATTCAATACTGTTTCGGTAATACCTAACATGTACATAGCTAATACCGTACGATCTCAAACAGATATTTCTAAAATGGCTCCTATTTATCCTATCACTCGATCCCAAACATGATTTCAACAGAGCCTCTGCCACTCAAGATAAGGTTTGTCTTAACCATTTAATATAGTTACGAGGAACGTTATAAAATTAACATTTACGAATGTAGTAATAAACGTCTAAAATGCACTATGGTAGAATTTGGCAACGCTTACCAACATATAAAAAGTTTTCATCCCGAAGAGAATTTCCATATGTTGACAAAAATAAAGAATGACTATTTCATACGAACAATACATAATAGATGTAATTATGTAGCCCCCTGTGTGCTAGGACCAAGCGTGGATTTGAGCTGCATTTTCAAACCGCGTTAGGTACATGTTTCGCTTCGTAGTTTCTATGTGGACAGTAAATATTGAATCGGACTTTGCGCCTATTGCAAAAAAGCCATTTGCCTTCTTTTTCGAGGTCTGATGCTGCGAATTCTCTGAGATATGCTGTCGAATTTTAGAGCACATAAAGAATATTTAGAATAGATAATTAAGCTGTGTTTAAAAGAAAATAGCTTGGACCTCCCTGTGCGTAAAAATATATAAGACAGAATATACAATGAATAATCATTTGCGCGGAACAGACTTTATATCTAGACTTATCATCTATACTAAATAACATAATGCCATAGTAGATAAACTGATGTCGTCTCTGACAGCAATGTCTATGGGCACCAGGCACCAGGGGTATAGACGTATCATTGTCGGTCTGCAACGATACAGTTCGATCGTACCAACAATTGCAGATGACCTGTGTATACCGTCCAGTAATGAGAAGAATGGTCATTTTATTTCAGCTATATATGTATATTCGATTTATAGTAAAGCTGCGCCCCTTGGGTTCTGGGGTAGTTAATCGTTACAGTGGGCAGTGGATTAAGAGGCACACAGTTCCGTGCCCTTAGCCCTGGTGTAGCTGCACGTTCGCAGTTTGTTTGAAAACTATATCACATCAGTCGAATTATCCAAGACGCGAAGCAAGCGTGACAGCCGAACGTGGTTCACATTAAAGAGTGCCATTAAGAAGAACTTTCGAGCGTTTCTGTAATAGTAAATTTTAAAAGGAAAAAAAAACTATACAGAACCCTTTTCATTGCATGAACGCACGGTACGATAATGTGATAATGTTACTCGGAAAGTTTCAGCAGCGTCGAAGTATGCTAACATCATGTCGCATTATAGTACATCGAGGAATCGTCAGTACGTATGGGCACATTTGGATTTGGGTCGAAAAAAAGAAGCCACTTTATATCTGAAGTCGATTTGTACCGAACCTACTTTTCGTTAAAGGCACCTTTAAGACGCAGACGCCAATGATTCGCCTCAATAGCAAAGGATTTGGATCGCTGAAGGTCATTCTTCAGTAGTTCTCAAGAAGCTGAGTTCGATTGTTGCCTTCGCATAATATCTGATTGAATCCTATATTCGATTGGAATTGTTCACTCTTCGAACCATTTTCCTAAATGAATGCACGACTTCTTGAAGTCGTTATTTAGTTTGAGTAAGAGTTGTTGTCTACGAAGTTGAATAAAAGTTGATTGCGTTGTCTTCTGAACTTCTGGCAATAGAACTCAATGCGTAACAGGACAATTCTGCGAAGATAAACAGTTTCAAGCCTGTCAGTGGCGATGCATCACAAACGCTCCGCGGAATATGCAAAGATAAACCTTATACTACTACTATTATCCCAAGTTATAAATTGATTAGCGCAATACAGCTTCTACCGAACGACGTGGGCCTCACTTGCAGTCCAGTTCCACGGAAAGGTGAGCGTTATAGCGATTAGTTTGACCCGCTGATTGTAAGTGTTAATGTTAGTTGTACACCAGCCCATCTGCTGTGATTGCATTGCCAGTATTTGGGTGGGTATTCGGTGCTCACGCGCGAGTCTTCTCTACTTGAAATGAACGACTGAACCTCAGTTCAGTTTCATAGTGAAGATGCCGTTGCGTTACACTTAAGTATACGGCTGCATCGTCTACGTTCAGTGAAATACATTGCTCCGTATCAGTCCGAATAAAATTAGACGCATATAGCATTCTGCCCACATATACGTGCCACTGGTAGCGCGCGAAGCGTGCTAAAATACAATTCGGATCAGACTCACTTTGCCAGAAAATCGTACGCGTCTATTGATTTACATATCTGACGTATTGAAGTAGCGCATAAATGCTTTTCAACGACATTCGGAAGTCTTGTTGCAATGGCATTGTTTCTAACAAGCGGAGGCTTTGATTGCTTTGGAGTAATGGTCGCGATAAGAGATATTGGCGCGTGCCTTTCGCATCAGCCCTCGTTAGACTTTAATGGATAACGCAGACTTCAATGGTGGAATGGCCGTTCAGCGCAGACAAAACATTGGGTCGTCTTACGCCAGATCTATTTGCAGTCTATAGTGAGTTCCTGGTAAAGTTCTGACACGGATCTCTGATCCGGTCATCCGCGGTATACCCGCCACCTAAATAAATGACGATTCGTTCGTCTTCAGCGAAAACGGAACTCCAGTCAAAGACCCGTTACTTCTTTCGTGTTTGCGACATATCACAAACATTGAGGGAGAAAGCGAACAAATTAATCCACGAGTTTTCCAAATGGGTTCATCGACTGATAAATGTTCTTAACAAAAGCCTGAATAGCATACATGAATGAATACTTAATCGAATAGTTGAATACATTAGCCGTAATAGGATTATAAGGATTCTTTGTGCCGTAACGGACTCCTGCGTGCCATGTCGCACATTGTAATTTCGATATGTTTGGTAAGCCACTAGGCACTTTTCAACTGTAAATACTTCTTTAAGCGATTTCTCGGCATCCGACGCTGGAAAACGATGAGTATTTTCGGTGAAACTTTTCGGCGCAAGATGAAGGCACAAAAATTATCTGTGAATAGTCGTGGACACGACGACAGCCAGGATACCTTACCGGTCGGGCGCTAAATCGATCATGAACTCAGGCAATCGTTCGTCGTCGCAAATTCCGAAAACGATGTATCGTAGCAACTCCTGCGAGCGAGCGAGCGAGTGAGTGAGTGAGTGAAAAGCAATCAATTTCAAGAAACTGAACGCGACAAGACAGCTTTTGTATCGGTGGCCGACGATACGTTTCAGGAGTTGCTGAGAAATAATCGCGACGTTGCCGTGGTGATGATTTCTCTTTCTCCCTCTTCAGTTGGATTCTTCTTTGAAGCTCTTCCTGTGCAGAAGACGTCGCACCTAGCGGGTTTACATTCATTCATATAGGGACGCGTGCGAGTTTGAGAGCAAACGCCTTGAAAATCAATCACACAATGGCCAAATGATACCGGGAAGAGTCCGTCACAATAATTTGCTGATAGCTTAGACTTTTCCATGACTGTCCTGGCTTCTTTTCTACCTATTACCACGACTATAACAGCAACTCTGTTACAGCATCACGAATATGTGCCATCGTGTGTCTTGCCATATATCAACGAGGCAGAAAGGATGCATAGCTAGTAACGCTATTGCTGCATAGACTGATTGCCCTATGTTGGGCACGCAATAGCGGCTCGTAACGTAATGCTAGGTAATGGCATCGCGTTCGTTGTCGTGAAAACAGCATTAGATGAATCAATACATTTAACCGTCTAGAGTAAAATCAGCCTCAAAATACGAGAGGATCAGCTACGGAAGCGAACTTCTCCCCTTCGGTGACAGGTGTCCCGTAGAGTTCGATCGTCCTCGACATATATATTGCTAAGTTATGTTGTACTATAGTGTCTCACTCGGTAGCACGGCGATATCAATACCGAGAGTGTATCTCTGGTTTTACGAAATGCTATAATAGTTAGTAGTCATTGTTAGCAAGTGAATGAGATGCAACGACGTTTATACAGTCCGTCGAGCACCGGAAAGCGGAAAACCAAGCGGTACACAGACGCCGTCTTTTCTTGGTTCTAGTGAAATCAACTTCAGAACGCACAGTTCGAACTGAGTAAAGATTGATACATTGAACCCCTTTGTTCTTTATCGCCGATGTGATTGATCCATCACAGCCCATATCCGCTGATACTCTTAGCCTCAGACAGCTTTTGCTGTGCTATATTGTTACCTCTGGCGGATTAACGGCGTCTGCTCAATGCTTTGTTTATCTTTAGCGACCGTATCTAGCCAATGTCCAACGAACAAATATAGCAGTTAAATCAGGTGCGATTCGTATGTTTGTGAGTAACGTACAGATGTCTGCAACAGTCATTTTCGGACTAAAAATCGGTTCACTCCCTTTTGTCAATACGATGACCTCTTAAAACGCTACTTTTACTGCGTTCATTTTGTGCCCTATTGCAGTGCTCGCTCCAATTATCCCTTTAGAAAACCAACTACTTGCTGTTTGCAAGTGTATAATGAGCGTGCAAATCTACCTTACTCGTTCTAAGTTGTTTATTTTAATTCTAATTGTTTAGGTACGTAATATTCTGAAGGTAACGCCAGACGGCGAGTTTCAAATCGCTAATCATTTTAGGTTGTCACAGGCTAGAGCTCAACACTAAATCCAGTTTGCTACTCTATGATAGATCATGTATTGAAGCTGGACTCTGCGAGCGTTCAAAGGGACATCGTTTAGGAAAATTTGATACTAACACCTATGAGACGCTATCGGTACTGGCGATGAGCCAGTTATGATTTGTAGAAGGGCTTCAGCAATGAATGCGCCGGAAAGCCCAGTTTTTTCTTGATCAGTTTTACATGCTTCAGCATAACTCAAAAAATGAATTTGTGGGCGGTTCACTTTATCCCTTTCACCATTTCTATCAGATACTATCCGTCCTTAACGATTCATTCAAAGATAAAATAGTGAACGCTTGAACGGCATTTTATGATTTTTTTTTATCTTCGTAATGGTATGGCAAACAGACCGATTCTATTACAGGTAGACAGCATTTTCAGAACGACCTTGCCTGTGCCGATGATGCGTAATGATAGGTAAAAAGCTATGGATATATGATTCCGTAATTCATTGCTGACAGGCTATTTAGCTTTTAGGTAACTTAACAGCAAAGGTTTCCCTGCTCAGGAAAACGCTGTACTCACAACCTTAGCAAGGGCTGTAAACGAGAGATCTCATCGGTCGATTTTTCAGAATGTATCAGGTCAGTTTTCCTGAAGGGGTTACAAATGAGAGCTCTCTAATTGGCAGCTGCTTGAGAAGGAGTAGAGCGTAAAAGTGTTTCTTTCGCTAATAGGACGTCTGAGAAACTTTGCTCGAATCCAAGTGATATGCCAAATATCATGAGGCAAGCATCAACGCGTCCAGTTCACCTCGCTGCTTTGAAATTCTAGTCATACATATAATTTTTTTTCGGACGCACTTTGCCGCCTACTCCATAAATGTACACTCTAACTTGTCCTTTGTCGTCATCATGCTGCAGGCAAGATCTTACGCTTACTGCTAAAATAGCCGTGCTAAAAAGGTGTCGGCCGTTGTAAAGAACGTTCCCGTAAGGAAATCAACTAAGTGTGTTTAATGTAAAGTACGCGAGGTACACTTGGGTGCCGGTTACAAATGAACTCCCTTTGACGAATTACTGGTGTTCTCCATTTTCAAAAATTACCTACATAATCGTATTTATAGTATGAACTTCTTTATTGGAATAATAATATCAACAAATCTAGATGTGTTTCTAATATGACCAGTTGTTATGTCTGAATTATGTGTGGTATACACAAACATGTCAAACAGAGATGTTGACGACGATAGCAATGATAATTTTTTGATGAAGAATTTTAATGTTGAAACAAGATGTATTATTGCTCATTTTTTTAGCAAAAATATGTTCGCCATCGAAAATCAATTTTAAGTAGGAAATCGTGTTCGCCCACCGCTGTTCCTGCGCGAACGATCAACTTGCTTTATATTTCAGTTTTTTGTTACTCACACTCGTGCTGTCGATGGCGATGCGGAACCCGGCTGTAAGAGTCGAATGGATATTTTCACGATAATGAGTCATCTTGAAAAAACACAATGTGTGCCGCGGGACATTTCAAACGCTGTCCATTTACTAGAGTCAGCTGAAAAAAAATTATCTTGGACAGGGAAAAATCTCGCAATTCGACGCGTTCGGCCTCGAACCTAGCTATCAGCATCGTCTGAGCCTTCCGAATAATCACTTAGCTACTCTGAGGTAACACTTAATTATAATAGGTTCAGTAATAGAAAAAAAATAATTTTTGAAATATCCTGTAAACATAAATGTTGTCGTCCCATGTCCAGGTCTGTATCGAGCATTTGATAGGCAACCTTAGATGTCCTTAACTCAGTAGTACTAGTGAAAAGCACTACAGCGCCCATACATAGCTATTGAAGTTGAAATGCTTGTTCGAATATTTTGTTGTTGATGCAGCTGGCGCTCGTTTAGGCATATATATGATATATGACGTTTGAGTCTTCACGTATTTTTTTGCCTATTAATAAAATTCCTCCTCCATGTATGATCGATTGACCGCTAGTAATCCATGGCGACTAACTAGCGTCCTGCTAGTATAGCATCCTGATTTAAGATGATTTAACTTAACAGTATTTTAGCTGAATCCAATTTTCAGTTCTACTCAATTTTTAAATACACACGAGAACCCTTTTTCATAAAATGAGATTGCACTCCTGCCGTAATATTCTGAGATACAACAGACACGTGTTTTGCTAGCTATTGAAGGGAATCATTGTACAGCAGAAAGGTCTACAACAATAGCATTTTGACGATTTAAAAATTATCAACAGTAGAATAGCCACCGACAACACAAGCCTCGTATGTTTTGTATGCTAGCTTCTGTAGCAAACACAAACAAGAAATACACGAAAATCGATAACCGAATTACAATAGTACCTCGTTGGAAAACAGCACCACTGAATTTCAGTAATTTCTAAGTCGTTCCACAATGTAACTATCTCGGCAGCCGTTAAACATGAGGTTTTCTAGTTAGATGTATTCCATGGTAACTGTTACGCTGTGGAGCATTATCGTAGACGCTAGGTTTAAGAGCTCGCATCCTCTGACGTTTGTAAAAATCGAAAACAAACATAGGTCACTATATCTAACATATCACCAAAGTAAACTTTAGACTATGGATTCGTCCATCGAGTGGCTTTGACGAACGAATACTTTTGCCTTCTAAGCTGAAGACTAATATTATAGAACCCAACAGATGAAAATTTGTCCTTTATATTCTCAAAATGATCAGTTACACGGATATTGGCTAAAATATTATATTCTCGCATCTGTCCTTTTGACCATATTCATATCATCTATGAATGTCATATTCAGAAGTTCCTCTTGGCTTGCTACCGATAAATAAAAAAAAAAAACGCGTCTGTAAAGCTACATTATCTGCTCTACTAATAACGATAACTGCCAATCAAAAGTTACGCAAGCAGGGGCATATTTTGTAACGAAGAGGTACCTTGCATAAGATCTTCAGACCTGTGAGTTAGTTCTCCTTTCCAGTAGGAACTTGCTAATGAGGGTCACCGAGCTAACCATTCAGGTTCTATAACCATTTGCAATCTCTGCCCAAGTCGCTTGTTATACAACTGGGTAATTCATGTTTCCGACAAAACTGAGCTTTCTAAAAGAGCACACAAGTAAAACGGCTTTAATTAACATAGCTCTTTGATTACAATGCCTCATTGTTTTTAACTATACTTTAACTAACTAGTCATCAATTCATCATCACCATCAATCAGTTATTCATCAATCTATTGATAGGGCTGCTTCTTCTACTAACACGTAACCCTGTCTTGATCGGAAACAGTAATCATGCAAATTGTGAAGCTTGTTTCGACTGGACAAGTCAGATTGAAACAGTATCAGCATTTACCGGTTTATGAGATGCACGTGCAGTTTGTATTCGTAAAAGTAGACCTGTCCGTTCTCAGTGTGTTAACGCTAAACTGTGACAAGTGCCGTCAGCTTTCCGAATGCGCACGATACAAGACACTACCATCTTGGGAGCGTTGACGCTTGCCATTAGGTTTCACATTCTGTGTCACTGGGGTGAGCAGATGTCATCGAGAGTTTCATACAGGATCGAAACGCTCAGTTCTTGTAGTAGACGTTTTTCTCGTCTGTTTTAGATTTCCAATCGTAGTTTTCATCGACCTAGATATCCAAGAGGTCCCGCAAGAAAAACAAATGATGTGAAGTCGCAGGAACAACGCTGCCATAGTTACTCGTAAATCAAAGTTTGTTGACATTTTCTGTAAAGCCACGCTAACAGCGCCCTATTGGCCCGAACGCCGGATGGTTCTTGCAGCACGCGCAACGATCGAGTGGCAAAAACAAATTGAGATATCAAAATGCTTGAACATGTCCTCATCCACCATATTAACGACTTACGCAATGCGGACCAAATAAGCGATTTGTGATGAGCTGTGCACCAAGTAGTTTTCAATTTATTACAAGCGGGCATAGAACGGTCCTGGGAACTGTATCTACAATGGAGTGTGCGTAATATTGTCTTAAGTGCTGAGCCGCGAAGTCGCCTAAGGATTACTTTTCGAGCGAAATTCTCCAATTGAAGTCCATAATAGAATAACATTACAGGTTCTTATGAACAGCGTCTCCTCTGCATCGGGGATAACAGACATGTTTAGTCAACTTGATACATCCTACATAATAGCTAATGATTTTGAAATTTCATTCGGTAGTCGTGGTGGCGCTGCACCTAACAGACCATTCGACAAAGCTGAAGGTAAAAAGACGCGATATTTTGTAACGTTTATTTTGTAATGGTTCCACGGAGGACGGGTGTCACCTTTTATAAAAATTCTGTTACTCTAACAGGAACCATAAACGCCTTGTTATTTGTTGACGCGTGCAGATGCAGTGAGTTGACGCTCCTGGCTTTCATTCACTCTGCTATTTGGTCTGTGACAGGAGACCCGAACACGAGTAAATATGCAGTGATAAGAAAAAAGCGATAAAAACGTACAATTTTCCGCCCAATTATTTTGCTTGTCGCACAAATGAGCCGAACAATCAGCTACAATACGAGTTATTTTTGGCTGTTTACCTTATCGACTGCTCGGTCGAATGGCCTTGACTCATCTCTCGTTGTGCGTTCCTCAAATCCAGCTCATAAACAGTTCGTTCTCTTATCTATCGCCGCGTTTGACGTTTTAACGGCTACAACTGTTGATGGATGGACCGTCGAGGTTTGGTAACTAGCACTAGACAATCGAAAAAAACGAGTGAGATATTTAAAGATGTGAACTATAGATAAAACATTTAATTATCGTAAAAATATAGATTTAACTAAGTGAATGTCATAGCGCACTCGGTGAGTCTCCGTCATGACGCAAAGCATGGCCAATGAGACGGAAAAGAAAGCCCTACTACGCGTAGTTTCATATGATTATTTACGAGCAGCTTCGGTACAGGAAATGCAGATAGATTCTTCGAGAGTTTATGCCACGCGAGAATTACGTCCATGCGTCTCATACGCGCTATTCAGTAGAACTCAGCCGCATACAGTGATGATTTATGATATTGTCTTGCCCGATTGGTCCATTCCTATTCTAGGACAGGCATCGTGAACTTACACCTTACAAGAAACAAACTTACCATACGCAGAAAAACACGACTGAAATAGACTGAACCACAATATGAGTACACACATCTTACAAATTTAGATAGTCGTCCTGCGAAAATAAACTTATATTACTAAAAATATAAAAAGTATGCGAGCTCTACAATTGAGCTGTATTACTTAGTTCAAAGGAACGTGAGCAATCTCAATGTAGGTTTTAGTAAATTATGTAGCATACTTAAGGCGGCCTTATATGTTTTCATCTTGCGATTAGATAGATACTGTGCTGGAATCTCACGTATAATGCGTACAACCTATGGGTCATTATATTAACATACTTAATTAAGTATTTACAGTCCCGGCAGGGCAAAGGGTCCATTTGTCAGAGCCCGGCCCCACCCTGCTGGATCTGATCGTGCGCCAACAACATCCGTCAAACGCCCTTTGAAAGAAAGAAGGCATTTATGATACTCTGAAGGAGGTGTGTTCTTTAAAGGTACCTTTTTCTTAGTTGTAACAATAATGATACTAGCTTATATAATGTACAATTGAAATATCAGCTACAGGGAAATTGTTTTATGAAAAGTTTTTCAACAGTACCGATAGCTATACTCTATCAGTTTGCTTGCTGCTCAGTTAACCCATGGGGCCTACGACAGCCATTAGTCATCAACAATCCAGTAATATTCTGCTTTTATATACCTACATTATACCGGTGACAAGTTTTCTCATTTAGCTAGGCAATAACTAAATCTATGTTTTCTAGCTTTTCTACACTGCCGTCGACCTTTTCGATTGAGTAAAGGCAGTGGCAGCGCCTGTAATGATCACTATACATAAAGCATTTTGATACGACATGATCTTAAATAAAGGAATCGCAAGCGTAGGGAGGCGAATCTTTCCTAGTAGGTGAGCGACATTATTCAGCATTGCTTTCGCCAGCTAAAAACCCGCTCGGCAAATAATCAAGCCCAATTAAGCTCTTCATTTGTTGGCCAACAGGCCATATCTAATTGTCAAAAACCCAACAGGATAAGTTCAGCTCATCTTGACTCCGTATCTAGTTGCGTTTGTACA
Organism: Varroa jacobsoni; assembly: GCF_002532875.2. Lineage (NCBI taxonomy): Eukaryota > Metazoa > Arthropoda > Arachnida > Mesostigmata > Varroidae > Varroa > Varroa jacobsoni. The sequence continues at coordinate 91,348 of NW_019214034.1, forward strand.
GTTTCGCTACTCGATAATTTAGACGTAATTCTGTAGATTTATCACATTGCTAATCGCAGTAGAAGACGCTGGCTGCAGGGGTCTTCTACGCTGCCGCCGGCTACGCTATTGAACAAAATATAAAAGTGAGGCTGAACCAACCGGCTGTTTCGTGAATGAAGCAAATTCGGCTTGTTCTGCCGTACCGCCCTGCCGACATCCGCCGATTCGCCAGACCAATACACCCACAATATACAACATCACAGAAAGTTATATAAATAACAATAACGATCTACTGCAGTAGCATCATCTCTCTATTCAGACACTTCGTATAAAAGCTCAGCCGTATTTTCTGGAGGTGACGGAACGAGCAGACGAAATATCAACAGCACTGGTTTTGATTGTAGTCGCTATAGCGATAACATCAGAAATAAAAATAGCAGTAGTAGTAGTAGTAGTAGTAGTAGTAGTAGCAGCAGCAGCAGCAGCAGCAGCAGTTTTTAGAATTAACTAAAACAAATAAATAATAATAAACAAAAAGACATTGGCTTATAGGACCGGATGTTTTAAAACAAAGAGTGACAGTGACGACACGCCAATGACTCAGTGATGACTTAGGAACACAGCGAAAATATCGTTGGGTCAGCATAAATTGCGTCCAACGCCACGTGTGTCATTCTTAGTAGCAGCAGTTGGTTTTCGTAATGATTGTTTTCTTGAATGCTTTTATGTCAACTTGAAGTTTGTCTGTAGGAAGATTAGACGTGCAATACAATTAGTGAAGAATCGATTTATTAGAAACATATTTCCTAATAAAAAAAAAATATAGAGCTGTGTGAAAATTGCCAGACCCAGGCTCACTGTTAGCCTGTTGAACATGATGGATTGTGATGTGGTACTTTGGAGTGAATTGTAGGTACTGACTTTATCAATAGATAAAAACCCGCCTAGCTATCTATATTATCACTGATCACTGCCGGCCTGCAGATATAAATGCGACGTTATTTTTCTCGGATTGATGTTTAGTTTCATTGTCGGACCATCGGATTAACTGTCGCAAAACGAGTTGGAGCAAATGCGCAGTTCTGTCCATTTGGGACACAGCCACCATATCGATAACAGCCTAAAGATAGGCAACATAACAAACCTTTTTTCCAAGAACCGATCTGTATTGAAAAGAACGTACGATTTCATCAGTAGATGCAGATCTAAATGTCACTATTTGATCATAAACAAAGCCACCAAGAGGGCATTTAGCCAAGTGGGAGCGTTTATGGCAAATAGGCAGGTTCGAATGAACGAAAATGTGGTACAATAGATTATAGTCTAAAATGTCGTCAAAAAACATTGTCCTTATGGACAGTTTGACATTTTTCAAATGCGATTAATGTACATTTTCGGAAAAAAGAAACTCAAATCCAAAAAATCGAACCCTCAACATTGCTATTGTTAGACTAATACTACTACTACCATCCTAACGATACCAATACAAAATAAATATTTATTTTTATTGTTAAGGCAATACAAAGTATCGAGCATCGATCTTTGCCTTGTCGCTTGCGGAGCGTTTTTTGAAGCCGGATTTTGGCACTCACTATTAGAACAAAATCTTGTATCGCAAAGCGACTGTGTTTCTCAAGTCTAGGTTCAAGAGTACATTATTACGACTTTTACAACTAGACTATTTTCTTGCTGTGGGCACGTCCGCTTCTAGGACGTTCTTTTCATGATGTCTCAATGAATAATCATAATAATACTAGTGGCTTATAAAAACAAATTTGCAATTAAAACATCTATAATAGCTGTCTGATTTTGGGTGCATTGGCGGAACAACTGGCATCAGCCAGTAGCGACGATCGAATTGAAGTAACAAAAGTAACAGTAAAAGATACATTAGGCCTTGCGTACAAATTGAAAATATCTGAAAAATGTTACGTGCATAAGAACGGGGGTATTACTGTGTCGTCTGCTTCGGCGGAATCCGCTAACTGTGTACTATGTGTTGTACACTATTCACTCGAATGGTACCGTAAACACGTGATAGCAGACACCATCGAAACAACAGCGTATTCATTGACGCGCTGGTATATATGTGTGACGTTCGGGGTCCTCATTACATCATCGCGTACATGATCGTGCCGACGAGCACTTAATAAAAAAAGATCAGCCACTGTCAAAGTGGAACGTTTGTCGCGGATGCGATGCGGGAAAGTATCGTGAATAGGAAAGCGATTGACGTTTACGCTCCTCCAATCAAGGAGGGTCACAACAGACGCTTACAAACACACTATTACTGGTAGTGACAGCGAGTAACTAACTGTACATGTACGATAGCGAATTGCGCTCTAGTTAAGAGTAGCAGCCGGGATTTGATTGATCCTATGCGACACGAGCAGATTACTATTTAGCTTCGTGCGTCGGTGGGTTTATGACGGGGAATTTGAACTGGAGTACTTTTTTGGAGATGCGAAAAAAAAAATAGAAGCGCGGCCGTCCAAACGTGTCGATCGGTGTTGATGGGATTAGCCGAAAGCCATGTAATCGCTAACCGGCAAAATGATTATCACCATAAACATAAGAAAATTGTAATACGCAGATACACCCATTTCATAAAATCAATATGTACAATTAAGCCCAGCTGAATAAAGCAACCGTTGAAGAACGTCGCCATATATTTTACTAATGATGACAACTTGATCTTTTTGTGCTTCGCTTATTCGTTCCTATATTGACCGTAGGCGTAATTCGAAGAGAGATAAAAATGACTATATATTTTACCGACGTGCGTTTGTCGTCTTGACAGCAACACACACAGGTCGACAGCCATATTGTAGCTCTATGGACATGTTCTTGCTGTTTCCGATAAGGTTTTGCTTAACTAAACAACAGTATTTATTCAGTTAAGTGATCTCGGTCGGGCTGCTGCCTATCGTTTTTCACCCTTTCTGTACGGTAATACGTTTTCATGTTACGTACGTATATTATGCACGCACATGCTATGAAGGTATCAATCTTGGTCGACGCCGACGCCAATTCTATAATATGATCAATGCTTATCGCAACATACGTGCGTACCGTACACTGAATACTTTATGAGTGTCCTTTAAACTCAATAGAAAACCAAGCTTGAACTGGTCAAGCAGCAAAAATAGGATACTGGCATAGTTAATACATTGGGAACATTCAAAGTCTAGAAAAGTGTACGATACATAACAAGAGCATGATGCAAGGCTGCGATCTCCTAAAGAGAATCTAGTATTTTAATCATGTAATTATGAGATATCAATTCGAATCATATTGTACCTACGAATCAGATCTATGGAACCCTATAGATACTATCAGAAAAGGCTAAACATTTCTTGAAAGGTCCTTTCTTGCGCTGACGTTTTCGCTTATCAAAGTATTTAAACAACCTGTCCGAAAAAAACCTCCAAAGCTTCCTTTCCTACTTCCATATTAAATTGAAGAGCGTCCTACATGTCTTCGACGTCATGTTTTTGAAAAACATTTTCAGGTTAGCGTTATAAGTACTGGTTTAAGACTATACGCTTCGCCTCCTTGAGGCCGGGTGCTGTTAGAATATAACTCATCGAAGTGCCTTCTCCCAATTACGATAGGATGCCCTCGTCTTATTACATCCTCTTAATAAGATTTTTATGTTCAACAGATTTCTGAAAATTCTATACAGTTGTCAAATATTGAAGCTATATTTAAGAAATTTGCCATTCTGTTTCTTTTATATCCACAGGAGAAGCACTGCTTTACAATCTAACGAAATTACCCCATATATATATATATATATGCTCACTTCAGTAATAATGGGTGATTTTTTTGCGTCAGTCCAACTTAATACTGACGATGCTCGTTTGCAATGTAAAAAAGCGCCTGTCCCTGCTGAAAGAACCGCCATATAGATATTTACGGCAGTATTGATTGGCTGTCCATCTATCGGTATGGTACCATCGAAATACCTCTATTGGCATTGCAATCGGCTATCAGCATGCAGGTTGCCTGTCCTTTATGTTACGGTTACCGGCCAAAGCAGCAGTTGAGCTGTCGCCCGGGAAATAGGGGGACAACGAAAAACAGATACACCAACGAATGGAGGAATAACACTAACATCGTCGACATCAACAATAGCCAAGGTAGCAAAAAATAGAACGAAACGAACGAAACGTGATCGTTGATTTGAGGAGGGCCGATGGATGGTTCGTATATGTATAGTCAATTCACCAGCTTGCTTGGTACAGATGAAGCTCTCCAAGTGCAGATTGCCCACGCACAGCTGAAGACATATATAGCTTCAACAGTTTCATTGTTCGAATAGAATGAGAAATGATCAGAGAAGACGCGAGTAGCAAGCTGTTAGTTCCTAGTAAGTTTCAACAATTACTCATCAAATAACTCCAATAGAAATAACTATTATTAGTAAAATATTATTTTATTAACCGATACACCTACTTTTCAGTCGTTTATGTTACGCTTAACTTACTGCTAGACTTGCATAGGTTAGATAAACACGGCAACTTATAGAAAAAAAAAACTTCTTTTTTTCCAATAATAGTTTCCTATATCTTGGCATATGATTTCAGAGACTGGAGTTGAGCTTTGCCAATTGTATCAGTAATACAGCTCATAGCCTGCCGCAGATACCGAACCTATTCAGGGCATAGGAGCATCGTGAACAAAAACAGCTTCAAAATATATTTGTCCAATTCTATTCAAATGCGAATTTTTCGCATCAGGTCCGATTATCCGGTGTAGAGATTGTTTTATAGAATATACTTTGCTTATAATTATATCCTTAAAAAGTTGAACTTACATTGCTTTACATTTACTTTACTAATAAGTATGAACTTTCGAAGCTACATGAGACTGACCTTTGAAACGCTCGCATAAAGCACTACCTATTCATATCGTGTACATTCGAATTAATATACGCAGCAAGAAACCCGGAAAGGCACCGACGGTTTTAGCCGATTTTTATTTAAATAATATTGCTTTAAAAATGAGACACTATAGAATCGATTGGCTTTTATCAACGGTTAATTCATCTTTTTTCTTGAAAAAATTCGAGTACATTACTGCTAGAAATTTATATATATATATATATATATATATATTAGTCCTAAGAGTATCCTATCTGCTGTTCAGCTGCTATCTCAAGTGGAAATGAATTGAAAGCTTTTGGCGTTGCTGTTAATAATCCACTGTCGGATGACTGAAGTCGAACACAAACGACCCATTCAACTATCCCTTCTAGCGAAGGACATGTGGCCTATAGAAGGTCAAAATGACTTCAAAAAGACTGTGTACACTTCATGTGAACATTCGAAATCAATTTACATTGAATTATCAACACAATCGATAATGTAATTAACCTATTCCATAAATACTATGGTTATGTATTGGGAGCTGCTATTTGAAGCCCGTTTTTGGTTCATTCTGTCTCATCCTTCACTGAAAATAGAACTTGAAATGACGCATTCAAGAACTACGTCGTCAAATGGTACACTATAAATTATCCTCTTCCATAGACCTCTTATCTAAGGACAAATTAAACGTAATTATTGTGACAACTCGCTTGGAAACTAGACAAATCATCGTTTCGTTCCTTTTTTTGCAAGCTATATTATATTGAACGGCACATAAACAGATCGAACCCTTTCAGGCGCCCATATAGGTCTCTGTTGTGTAGTTTTTGACATTTGGTAGAATGGTGAATTAGTTAGGCCAGGCCGGATCACCGTACAGATTAGCGTCTATGTTACTTGACCGAGCAAGCCATTGGTTTGTAAATTTCGACAATGGCCGTCGGTCGGCCACGAACCGCCGTCGGCTTTTTGCTACACTCAGTGACCATTTTTAGATTGTTACAATGGTTTTCCAGTAGCTGCTCGTATTGGACAACACACAAACTCGTTAACAAGATACATTTTGAGTTTCAGTTGCGGTATTTCGACGCTTGAGTTGTGTTTAGTCTTCGTGCACAGGAGAGGCCAGCACTAGCCGACCTTTTTTTTTTTGGCTAGACTTCTATCTTGTTTGTGCCGTTATAACAAAAAAACTATAAAGGCCTAACTGATAGAACCGTAATAATTATAGGATAGAGCTCGCTGCATGATCAGACATTCACAATCTCCAGCCGCTGTTGAAACCGATTGGACCGTCAATGTCGTAACCCCTATCCTCTAGGCCATATCTACGCCCGAAACTAATTTCTATAATAGTGTATAACCTACAATCCGTTGTAACATAGTAAAGCAGATCAATGTTTCGGACAATACCAAGATTAGATCTACCTTGATTTATTTTTAGGATCATCCGAACCACCGTCGGTTTTTTGTTTTTCGCCCGCATTTTGCGTAGCCCATAAGGTGATTAAGTGTTTTTAATTTGTCCTAGCAAACGTTTATTTATTTCAACTTTCAAACTGAAATTACTATGACGAAATATTTAGTGCGGAACAATTATAACATACGTACCCATTGTTATGCTGACTAGCTTCGCATAGAAAGCTAAAAGCAGCGACGTTTCTGTCTATTTTACTGGCCTTCTTTTCTATGCGGTACGCCGTTAATGATCATGAGGTAACTTTTGACATGGTTTGTATTTTACGATAGTGATGGAAGAGGGTTGTAGTAACAAAAAGCTTGTTAATCGTTCTCCTCGTCCGGTAACAAAGATCCATTTCAACACCGCCTCACAGCTGATGAAAAACATAACAGTTCTGTATTTCGTTGTGTTATAGTTCCGTGTATATAATACGAAAAACGTTTTCTTACTATAGTATAAATGTAGGTCTTCATTTAATCTATACAATCTAGATAATATTCCAGCGAAAGTTACATTGTTACGCGGAAGGTGTTTAATACAGAAAAAGAGCCACGGTTATACCTCGGTCTCATGCGGCTTTCAGCGCCTGCTAAGGCTGCCAGAGGGGGGCATTTCGTTAGCACATCAACGTAAATCTGTTTTCTGATGACTGATTATGATTCATTCGATGATAATGACGTACTATATACATCGCGATAATGATATCGCATGCATACGACGATACGCATCGACAACGGATGGGACATTGAGAAAATTAACACAAAAGAGTAACTGGATGGTTAGCGCAGAAAAGAATCATCACTACAATCAAATATTTGGATCTTGTAGCTGGGTCGTTTATTAGTACGATCTTATGTCATCGTTACGGATCACCTTCATTTCTCTATTCTGTACCGCTCGCTAAATGAATTTGACTGGGCTTACTTGGGCACGGCAAAGCAAAAGCATGAAATGTTCCTTTTGCTATACATGTTTTTTTTTTATTATAAATTTCACAACTTCCTATTTTTCGTCGCCTGTATCTCGGAAGACCAAATCGCGACCCTGTTTCAAGTATTCACCTATTTCCGCGACACTTCATTCCGGAAGACCGCGTGTTTTTTGACAGAGATATACGCGTATGTAAATCAAGACAGCTGCTTTGTTAATCTCTTTGTCTTGATCACGGATCGTAGAAGTGGATATATTGGTTTTAATGTGCTTCATAAAAGCATTACCGTATCTGTCAGCTATGACTCATCTGTTTGAGAGGTATATATCTTACAATGAACTTCTTAACCTTCGTGAAAAAAAAAAGCTCTTTATTATCGTCGATGCACAATAAATATGTAGATACAATTAATATATTCAGCCCTGATATACTTCTGCTAAAAGCTTTATAAACCATAACAGTCGAAGCTTTATCACAGGGAAAAGCACAAGCCGGTTAAAAACCGTACTTAATTTTTTCAAGTACATCTTTTTTAGTTAAAGAGATAGTCTGTAGAAAACCAACATGCTATTCACGCCAAAGTGTTACTATCCATTTGATTTGTAGGCTCCCAAAAATATTCGTGACGTAATGAAGGCTAAACATTTTTCTATGCAGATGCCTTCATTGTTGTCAACCTTTGAGTCCTTTCAAATAGCAACTGTCTTTATGTGTATTATCCCAGGCCTCGTCGATCCTAAAATGAAGTTATTTATCGAAGACGCTTGGTCTTGTAAATTACTTCCTTTCGCATTGTGCTGCAGAGTCATCGTTCTCGTAATCCTGTACATTCTTTCTCGGCTTAGAGCTGTTCGCTTTCTACAAAGTGGCCGTTTGATGGGTTCAGAGACAAGTGGGGGTTTTTTTTTTTTCGTCTGGTTCGTTTCTATTCCTGTTATCTTCATAAACACATCCATTCGTATTCATTACCTTCATCTTTTTAGCCGGATAGGTTTGACTGGGATTTCGGGGCGCGATTTCGTTCTGCATTCGCACGTTTCTGCTCCTGTTGCTTGGCGACCGGTAGTTCCGAATCGACGGTATACAAACGGATGGAAAATCTCAATTTCCCACATCTAGAAAAATACTAAAGTGGCCAACACAGAACCTAAATGAAAATGATTGATACGCACATAATCACAATAGTCCATATTGAAAAGTTACACGAAAACTCCGTACGTCGAACACGACTGCCATTTGCTGCTAAATAAAAACACTATGGAACGGAATGAAGCGGAAAGCCATCGATGGAAAAAACAACACTATGAGGGCTCCTTTGCCTCACCTACAAATCAAATGATATCGGTACCATTTTTTAAATCAATAACAATTAATAGAGTTAAATTTATAAGAGAGTCATAATTAACTGTCTAGCCTTAACTAGTAAAGTCATTAAGACCAATTCTAATGTGCAACATATTCTCACCATCGTTCGGATGGTGAGAAGAATGACTACTCATTTGGACTTCCCGGAAAAGACAATTACGCTCCCCACCAATGTACGATTCCGTTCGTTAATGCAATCAACTTTATATATACAAGAAAGTCGAAAAAGAAAAAGAAATGGTCGCTATTTACAATAGGGCAATACTACTGCGGTAGTAAGTTGAATAGCCCTTTTTTCTAATTAGGGTCTTTTGCTTTACCGAGGCCAAATGGTCGAGGTAAGTTATAAGGATATATGTGACCTTGCTGCAATCAGTGGGACTGTCTTATTAACCACAGATGAGGTTCTATGTCAAGTTTCAAGATAAGTGCGTACGGAATGGTTAGCGTTACGATCACGCGTCTTAGTCTACATACACATATCCTCAATCATTTAATAAGTAAAAACCAATTTTACGGACAAAAATTCGGTAAAAACACATAGTTCGGGGAAGAGTAAATCATTTGCTGTTATTTACATTATATTGCAACTAGGCGATATGATATGAAACAAACAGATGTAACGTACGGCCACCGCGCGGCCTACACTCTACACCCACTTACAAAAGACAGCGGCATCTAACGTAACCGTCATTTATATTCGACCCTGTCTTTTCAAAGCATAGCCTAAACACGCGTCCACAAAAAAAATCTGTAAAATAAGACACCTGCGTCATACATTTCGTGCAATTTCTCTATGCACGATGAAACCCGTAAAACAATGCCCTTGAACATATCGTTCGTGTGGCAATCGAATTATGAGTATCTTCTAGATCGATGCTGCTTGCGTGGCCTGAACGCCGGTAAATCGCTCGATCTAGAATTGAGAAATCCATAGAATTTTCAATTGATGATGTAGATGATTCTGTCCACACGGTATAAATTAATTAGTTAATTTCGTCGCTCGACATAAATTGTCATCCAGCTTTCTTATTTATGTATTGCATGACGACTCTTTCGCCATTGCGAGTTAAACGTTCTCATAACATAAGGCATTTTCTCGCCTCCGATGGGAATCGTTCATTGGAATATGTGTGTCATAGTGCCACATCTGCTGGTTAGGACGAATCGTTAAATAAAGCGGCCATAAAACGCAAGCTTACCGTAACGGCAACAGCTGATAAATAAATTAACAAACAACAACGACATGTTAGATCAATATCTGAGGTTGGTAAACATTTCTCAGGACACTTGATTACACCATCGTTTTCGTTCATTATAGTGACAACAGGACTTACGTCAAGTCTTCGTCGGCAACCGTGGCTCTTTTTGCAGTGAAACTGTCTTGAAAAATTACATTGCATCTTCCGCTACTTCAACGTTCTTTCGCGACAATCGCCGCTCATGCTGGTACAATCGTAAAAGGTATAGATTTTTCCAATTCATGGATACGAAACATCACAGGTATAGTAGGCCAATACAAATAGTCTTAGCACTTGACCGCAGCTATTACCGGCAGTAAACATTAGAAAAATATGCACGTTCTTTATGCGGCTTTCGACGGAGATCACCTGATGTTTTAAGCAAGAGTACGTCATATAACTGCAATTAAAGTGAACCAGGTTTATCTATTTTTCCTCAAAAAAAATTTTCGTAGGATGCATCATAGCATGATAAGCTGCTAATCAAGATCGCACAGCCATCGCACCATGGTCAAAACGGACGACCCTTAAATATGATGAACTTGATGTGCGCATGTAGGGAATCCGTAAGATCACAGTAGCAGCGGTACGTTGGCCAATAAACCCGCACTAGATGAATGTTCGGCCTTCACCCCAGGCGGCTCGAACGAAAGGGCCAAAGGTGTCCAACGCTAAACAGTAGGACCATTCGCAAATATCTTTTTGTGCAAAGCCACTGCGGCTGCGTCTTCAATAAGAGACCAGGGTGACCTCTATAGCGCCGCTACCAAATTGCTAATGATTTTTATCACCTTGCCAGTTTGAGGCGTAATACTGAGTAGCGCCTTATGACTGACTGACTGACTAGTAACGTACTAAAATGCTCTTTATGTTAGCGAAAAGGAGACATTTCCAACAGGTTTTTTGGGGGTGGCTTACTTATACATGTGACAATCGTCAAGGGGAAGGGGTGCCGTCTGATAGCTGCCGTTAATTTAAATTGACCGTGCGATAAAAAGATCAGAATGTGACTTTTGTCTATGCGCTTTCCTGTTAGGATTACGGATCCAATGGAGAACTGGCCGCTGGTCAAGTACAAATCGGCATATTGCTACTTTCGTATGAATAGCCACGGATAATAAACGAGAATCGAAGCTGTGCAAGCTATACAACAAAACCCGTCTAGATTGAAACGTCCTTCTGTGAGAACCGTTAATACGTGAGAAATTGTTATGTAAAAGGCAAGAAAATGTGTTAAGTCATCTAATCAGACGCTGGGATTCGCTTTACACTGTTTGTCTGACGAGCTATCAGAATCTGATTTTGGCGACACCTATACAGGCAAACGTTTACTAAAATAGGAATTTTATATATGTATGAAATTTATTCCTCGAGATATACAGAGCCGCCTATTTAAACGGCAGCAATAAAATGTCGACGCGTTCCCACTAGATTTGTTAAATACAGGAAAGGCAGCGAAGGTATCTGCTACGTCTGCAGTAGAGCTGGCCAAGTAAGATTATATGATAATGCATTCCATATAGAATAAAATTGCTCAGTTCAATTTCCTACTCCTACAGTAATATCTACAATCAGAGTGACAACGATAACTATTGGTGTTGCCTGTATGAACCGCTACAATTATTTGCGTTTGTGCCACGGCTAGAGCCGCCCTTGTACCCCCCCCCCCCCTGGCCTCAGGGCAAAAGCAATCAGTGTTCATTCTACGCAGCGATACGAGATCAGATCTAATGTTTAAATGATTAGAGAAATGTCTATGGTGGGATCTATTATAAATGTGTACGCATTGGGAATCTTACATTGAGCAATCCTGTCGCTGGTGATAATGATTACGATGACAACGTCGACGGCGGCAATTCATTCTGGCATTGTTTCAACCAGAAGGCACCGAACAAATCTGCTTACGCTAAGGGTAGGGGTATTTCATTTTTACTCGCATGGTCGCGTACGTGCAGTGCACGTGTGACGTAAGTTTCGGGCGTGGCAACGCCACTTGATGCCGTTGTGGGGTGATGTAGTTGGCCAACGATTATGTGTCTGCATAGCGTATTCGACTTCTTCGTCTGGAGTTGGCACAACGAGAAAACGAATTAAAGTGAAAAGGAGTGAATATTCTTTAGGGCACCGGGAAACCCTTGGGTCGTCGTTGCCGCAATCGTCAACTGTTTTTCCGTACAACGACTACAAGACGCTTAGACTTTCTGAACAGACTGAATTTCCTACAATTTTCCACAGTGATAAAGGGAACCAAGATAACGTTCACGCCTATTTGTTGTGCGCTTGGATCTCGATTTGATTCTGACTAACGAGAACGTCTCGTAACTGTTCTGCGAACTTCAGACATGTGATATTTCCCGTTCATAAGATTAAAGTGTGCTGTTGTACTAAAAAAAATTAGGTTGTATGGGCTAGTAGAGGCGACCTAGATGATATAGAAATCAGGCTTCTTATCTTGACACCCTGTTTTTGTCGATTGTGATTTTTAGACCGTACAGGTAAAATTTTTTTCGGAAGTATCAAGCTACTCGTCTAAATTCGACAGTAGAATCCTTGCTAACGTTGTTAATGATTGCTATCTCCTGAATATCATTGGAATGTAAAAAAAAATTGCATCAAGAGCCACGAGTCGAAATAGATCTTCATTATTCAATTGCTTCTACGGTAGAACTACAGTTGTTCAAATACGCGTGCGTCTCATCAAGGCAAAGCGTTGCAACGTTTACCGTGCATCGTTACGATCACCTCGAAGTCGACATCTCTCTTGAAAGCCTTTAGCAAATTTTGGTCCGTGTTAATTTGACGTCAGTCATCTCATGGTTCCACTAGACCGTACTAACGTATGGCAGCCTAGTTGTTGCAATCCATTCGTATGTACAGTAGAAATATAATGAGTTGACAAATATCGCATTGGTAAACCAGTACTAAATCAAACAGGTAAACCTACTGCTATAGAGGCCTGCTAATCTAACGCGTTGATCCCGTTACTATTGCAGGATTCGTCGTGATATAATATAGCAAAATGGCGTCAAACCAAAGCAGGCGCAATATCCGACTCCGACGTTGGAGCGGATGGTTCAGATAGACAGCGAGGGGATAGACGACTAATTGGACACCTGCCATTGCTTTTGCTAATACTGTCACGCCAAAACTGGTGATGGTGGCGGAGACACGAACGGCAGTTATGTTACACGACGGTGTTTGTTGCCGACGTTGCTTTGGGCAGCTGTGTCAGAGATCAACTGTTGTTGCGGCTGCTGCCGCTTGCCTGACTGATGGGTCCGATCTGTACTCTCCTGACAAAGCAATGGCTGCTCGATCGGGGTCGACGACGCCGACGTTCTCATTGTATTCGTAAGGGCCGTTTGCAACCTTTCTCCTCTGCCCAACTGCTTGATGGATTTCTCGATGTAATTTTCCACTACAGCCTAATGCTGCTGCTATCAGGTTGGCTTATGGTTAATGACAAAAAAAAAGCCGCACCAGTATCAGTAGCACACAATAAGTGCATAGTATTATATATTGTCGATACGATCTTGATCGAATCGTGCCCTGCTCAGGCGAAAAAGCATGTTATATATTAAATCGGTTTTCTGATTTATGCTGCCTGACAGAGGAAAGCTAGACGGCTTGCAGTCTACCCCAAAGCAAGGACAGGCCGAGTAGGGTAAACAGAACAAAAAAGAACAAAGCTAAATTACAGATTCGATCCGAACCCACGTTCACATACACACGACTCCACAGACAACACTACGCACAGCCATTTCATCTGAAGCAGACTGGATTATTTTAGTTGCACCTGTTATAGCCATCATTAATTGTCAATATATACAGACGATTTAGGTAGTCACGTAAGCTCATGATGTTCAAAAGTGTCACGCAAACCCAATAGAAACACTGTGATTTTTGGAACGCGCTCAGAAGTCGCCCGGCTCTAATACACATAGCTTCGTTGTAGGAATACCGTTTGATTCATTCTAATAAAGGCAATGCTACAATGATTATACAAAGCGTTTTACTATCATCTTGGAAATATTAGCTATTACGTTCAAGAAAAACGTTCGATATTCTGAAGTCTAACGTTCAAAGGCTCCCGCCCCCACTCAGAGGATATGTAATTTTTTCAATGTACTCGAAAGATCCCACAACCATATTCCGCACGCGTTGCAAAAGGCCATAGAGATAGCATATAGAATACTCTTTTTTTTTCAACGTTTCACGTGTGCTATTGTTAACGAATTTTTCAACACAATATGATTATGTGGCTTTCTGGACGTCCCGTACTTGTAGATAGATGTGCATGTGTCACAGTGTTTCTACCATAGGGTGGCGGCATCTAGAAACTTCACCGGTTTTACTCAAATAGATACACTGATCTGAAGCAATATCCCGTCCGGGTTCGAATTCAGGTCTTCTACTGCGCGACACATATAAGGATTTGTGTTTGCGTACCATAAATGAAAAGTCTTTCACATGATTGAACATTGTGTTGATTTTGCTATTATTAGGTGGGTGCATCTTTGTTCAAACACCTAGATCATTCCATTAAGAGACGGAGGTCACCTTCATCGTTTCAACATCTACAGGTTTAATAGCACGACACGTTTAAATAGCAGTGCTAGGAACGATCTGAAGATATTGCAGTAGAGGTTATGAGCAAATCTTATAGCCGCTTTTGTTCTTCCTCGTAGTATGTTGACAGTCAATCGACAGGGCAAGCACACTTTATGCTACGTCTACGTTTGCATTTTTCTCTCAGAGCAATCGAATTTTAATGTTTTTACTTTATACGGGCATATTTCCCTATTCCACATCGACGCGTTCTTCCCAGATTCGTCAAGCGCGTTCCAGCTACCTGTCGATTCCACTCATCACCGTTTCAATTTATCTATTAATAAACGGGAAAAATAGCTTTGCAAAGTACAGGAAATACAGTATCAAAAGCTGTTATGCTATGAAAAGCTTGAAAAACGGCCTTCCTGCAGTTATTACCGATGATGGACGTAGTGGCTATTTCGTAGTAGTAAAAATCGATAGACTCCGCTAATTTCACAGTTTACTCGTGATCGGGTGCCATCTGCTTTGCTATCGTAGGTCAGCTTTTTGTAGGACCTGGATAATAGTACTCATCGCAAATTCCTGAGCAATACTAAACTGTACTGGCCGGTTTTACCAAAATAATTTCTAAATACGTATATACCTAACCGCTCCCACTTACCGTGCGTCTTACTGACTTACCAATTCTATTTAGTCCTGTTACTTGAGCATCGCGTCAAACGTCGCTATATTTTCTACGATCTGGATAACTTTTAGCTAGCCATTTTCTGATATCTCATACTGATATACTTAAATATGGCTGGCCGATTCACAATAATATTTGTTGATAACGGGACATCAGCTACGCACAGGGTATGTTATTCACGTTCTGTTTTACGTAGGAATAGAATACGTATTTATATGCGCCTTAGGAATATGTGGGGTTCAAATTATTTTATATATACATACATTTTCGTGTTCGGAAGAATTGCCATGTGTTTTCTAAATTAGTGAATAGTAAACAATAACATTCACCGGACGTCCACGACCAAGTTTGTTGATATCTCTGTTTGGCGCAGTCGGTCCTTGTCGACAAAAAGTTAAGTTATCGTTATCCGATTAGCCGCTGTCCTACCTCCTACCCATGAAGAAAGAGTAAACTTTTCTCAAGAACATCCTATAGCATACTATCTTCTTCGATCTGTTACTGGCGCTTTATCCACAATAACTGTGTACGCTCAATATCACATAAAAGTTGTATTAATCCGTCAAGTTGTCTATAAGATTTCCCCGAATATACTTTGATCATTTGTCTTTGTGGTGTGCTATTTTTGTCGTTCGGTAGCCCTCCATCGTATCCCGTGGTCAAATCTGTCGTCTAATTTGTTACTTAGCCGTGAACTATCTGGGTAAACAGTGTTTTTACTTAGGTAAGCAAATTTTATGGCATAATAATGAATTTTCTTCCTTTTAGTGTAAATCAACGATCATAAAGGCGCAAAATACCTGCAGCACCATAAGCTATGAGCTTGTATTTACCTAGCCGACATGTAGCATTACTCTGTTGAATTTGTCATGATTTTATTTGTCTAGATATATCATTGCAATTGGTTGTGGGGGACGCTGACCGTTTAAGGCGGATTGTTCGTTCGTAAGTGATCTTCGATTTGAAACTGTGTTAAGTTTATCTTTGCGGCTGGACTGTTGGACACGATATGTAAATATAAGTTAACAATAGCGATACGAATGACTGCAGTTGATGTTTAACAGTGAAAATCAAGTAAACCTGTTTACGTAATGCTGAGGACACACTGATGCAGTTTACTAGTGCCACATGAAGCAAATGACCTCGATCACGAGGGCGAAATAGTCAAGTAAGAATGGGACATTTCAAGGTGGTATGCACACTTACATACAAGTGTTACCATTTTTCTGTTGATCGGATGAATAAAATGTTGGCAGTTACTCAAATAGAGATATCATGACGACTGCTAACGTGATAGCTGCCGCTAACGACAGTAAAAAAACACGCTCATGTCCCTACTTTTTTTTTACCTCTAGTGATCGGTATAACTGCATGTACTGCAACAGCATGTAGGCAAAGCTAACGCCAACTACATGTCCAATCAACAGTGAGATGATTCAAGTCTAATTCTATACACTCAACAATGAAATACCTGACCCGAAAACACCATTGACGAAGCTGGTCGCGACAGTCAGCCAATGCTGACCGTTATTCCTAACACCAAGTATCCGACAATAATAGAAATAGAAGCAGAACAACGTTTTTCCATTGTAGCCAAAGACAGTTTCTTCGCTTTGGGTAATCTCTTTCATCTCGGGAAAAAAATGACGTTATAGAATATCACTTCAGCGATTGTCACAATAACACTCATTTGCTATAGAACGACAACTACCGCCACTCCGGCACGAAATAAGTCGTTGTCGCTTCGGTTGGCCGTTACCTGATTGTCGTACTAATTTCTTACCGAGAAAATAAAGCACGCTATGTCGTCTTACTGGAAACATTCTTCTGACTAGAGGGCACGCGTCAATGTACGGAATGTACGGATTCGGCTAAAGTGGTGTATTTTCAGTTGTTGTTAGAAGGTACGAGATCAGTTCTAGGAACGAGCAACGTTGATATCCTGGCAGGTCCTTCTACGCATGGATGTGTGCAGTATAGCCAGAACTAAATGTTCTACGCTTCCATTCGAAGAGTTTTACACATGATTCTATTTGAGAGCCCAGATAGCTATGGGTCATCCTTTTTAGTAAAACCGAGGCGTTTAATTATTGCCACATAGGGACAATACTAATAATAATTTACAAATGTGGCACTAGCAAGATCGCGCACCTCTGCTTGAAATTGAACATGGCGGCAGCACTTATATGGCGCCTGTACCCATGGAAATGCTCTAACTCTCGTGCAACATAGCGAGTTCTGCTAGGTATACTATATTACAGGTGACCCTAGTATCGTTTTTTACTGCTACAATGAAATGGGAACATGCTCGTTAAAGCGTTGCCATGTAGCGTCCACGACAGTTTATAGTTCGCTAATTTCTGATTCGAAGAAAACAACTCGGCTTCTAATTTGGATCGAACTCTTAAAATGATAGCATTAACTTATTGAACGGTAATCAAGTTCATCTAAATTAAGTATTCTAGGTAAGTGCCAAATCTGCGTATTGTTTAAACTGACCTAGGCTTTAACTACATTAAACTCTATATATATCAGTGACGTCTGGCATGGGAGTCGATGAATCTGAGCTGTATAAGAGGATTCACCCGTATCTAAGCGCCAAAGTGCGTTCTGTTGTTCGATAAATGCCCCCGTATAGATACGCACTGTTTGCGCATTTAGCGAGGGCAGTCACTAACGTTCCTATCGCCGTGCACTTCCCAGAGCGTGCACACTAACATATCGTTTCTAGACAGACAAAAATACGCTGGCTTGTTTTTATCAATTTTATCTTCCGTTTACTTATCGCTGCGTTGATTTTAGGTCCGCCGCTTTAGCTAACAGTCACGTGTCGTGCGGGATGAATATATAGACATATTCATATAGACAACTATCTAGGTAACAAGCCAGCGCATAGAAGCGGTAAGTCGTGATTCGAACCGCACGCGCTACGTCTCGTTAATGGCATATCCGTCCGTCCGTCCATTCATTACGTTCACCTACATTTATCACATCCAGACTGGACGGATGGTTGATTTAATTGTTAGATATAAATCATTTTTAGAAGTTTCAAGTATTAGTGTGCACCAGATTAACTTACTATATATTATCAATATACAATCAACTTACGATATATTATTAAAAGAAGAAGCAAATTTGAAAAGATGTTCTCTACTTACTGCTAGAAAAACGGATGTCCGAGCTATAACAGAGTTATTTAACAAGCAATCCAACAATTTATCCATATAACAAGCGGCACATATAGCATTATTATCTGAATAGTAAGACCGGACCATTTAAGGTTTGCCAGACAGGGTGTTGGGCGCAGAAAAGGACCTCATTTTGTTGAAACTCGGCTGAAATAACTGTGGGCGCAAAGTTAATGATATGTTGAAGATATATTTGGTAAACATTTGAATCTTAGTCATTTTTGTCCGAACTAGCCGACTGCATCACATGGAAATGATTAATTAAATAGCAAAAAGTTTGGAAAAAATCCTGAGTGTAAACTGAAGGTCAGCGAGCGTTACCAGCTCAGCTCAGCCTTCGGAATAGGCGCCGCCGAAAATTGAGTATGACGATCTAAGAATCTGATCTTATATCACGCCGAAATTTGAGTAAAAATTCATCCGTAAAGTATCCTTGGTTTACCCTACGGATACAAAATAGATTAAAAACTCTCAATCCCATCTTTTCGGATACATAAAGTGAGATTTTTTCTCTTAAACATTAATATTAGCCTGGTCTGCTGTCCTGAGTGAACAACTTCCGTCGAGTAATACATGTATAGTCGCGTGCCAGATCGGAAATCGACGTCCTACCGGTTCCTTTGGCCCCCTACTTATTTCTTAGTCTACATCAAACTAACAAACATCTATGACGCGGCAAATGACGCACCAGTTCCCGAGAACGCACTTCGCGTTCACTGCCTGACACTCCGGGTTGATCATCAAAAATAATAACGTCTACATATATTGTAATGGTAAAAACTTACTGCAAAGCTGAACCGGTGTTCCTGCTGCGAAAGCCGCCTGTAACCGGTAATTTGGCCAATGGTGGCCTTGAGCGCAGGAAAGACAAAGAAAAATTCGGTCGATAGTGTCACTGCGCCTGATGGTGTTGTCATGTTATAGAAAATAGTGCAATCCCAACGTTACCGCACGCATGCCTTGGAAGACAAACATTTAATAGCTAGGTGGCTAAGGTGGTTTTTTGTTACTTTTTTTTTTGTTAGAGAACAACATGGGCATTACGATATTAGTATATTTTTAAGCAAATGAAAGCTGATGTTCCTCTGCAGTACCATCCTTTGCCGTTCGTGACTACGGAAGTTATCTGTTTTATGTGGTGAACAATAAAAATCACTTATAGGTAGATATGTTAGGTAATTAGTGCAGTAGCGAGCGTGTATTTTTCAAGATGGCTATTAACAGCAGTGACTATAACGGCCCTAATTATTTGAAGCTGCCATAGTGTACGTGGTTCAGCTAAACGTACGGATGCACGTCAAACTGTAATCATGATACACGTCGTACACACAATAATGAGACACGTACAAAAGGACTCAAATTGATGACTTCGTGAGAAGCGATCACTACTATCTGCTGATAAACTCGAAAGCTCGATTTGATCGAGTCGAAGTCTTTTCATTCTAGTAAAACTAGAATGAAAAGACCTCGACTTGAATAAAAAAAAAAGCTTAATTAGGACGACCTAAGCGTGACTTTTGGGCAAAGTAGCCAAAAATGGTCTTCGATCTATGTAAAGTATTGCAAGGCTAAACCGACCTTCGTTTTGTCCAAAGCATGGCAGACAGCGTTTGCGTGTGATGATCAGGGTTCTGTAAGCTCTTGTGTAACCCACCGTTAACATTGCACCATCACTATCCCTGTTACGAACCCAAGAGATTCGGATAGAAGACTTGTCTAGAAGACAGAAAGGCTGTAAAGATAATTGAAAGTTGCACCGCACGGCCCAACTCTTGGCCAATCCACCCTATCTACCTAACCAAGCGTGTTATTTGCGTCCGCAGCAGCTATCCACCATTGACGTTATTAAACCTTCCTTGTCCTGGAATGAACCGCATGTTTATCTAGTCATTAATTGGGTCTGAGCAGCGCGAGTGGTCTGATTCAGGAATGTTTTCTTTTATCACTGAAATATATGAAATAGAAAAGGTACAAGGCGCGCCGTTCAAAACACTGAGGTACGCCTTTGGATTACATTAATTCCATACAGTTGTAGATGTTTTTCGGACAAATTGTTATGAATCTCTTCGAGAAAGGCTAGAAATACAACAAAGTACCTCGCGTGTTACTTTTACATTAAAAGTGCGAAGATGTAGAGTGGGCATTCCAAACAAGTAAAATTAAACAAATGCCCAAAGTTACAGCATGTCTAATACCAAATTTCTTCTGTTTCACTTAAGATTGTCGGACTAGGAAGTGAGGCCCGCTACAGAACTGAGTATTTTATGTTTATATATACCGGTTTATATATACAGCCGGACCTTGGGAAAAGCTACCATCTCTAACACTCGCTCCGAAAGAAAGGGGATTGTGCTAATTATTGACGACCCTTTCACTGTGACTAGGTCTACGTGTGATGACTCCTGACCGCTCATATCTGCCTTGAAAACGCCCCACATATTGTTTGCTTAACCTGAAGTAGGTCTTGCTGATTACTGAAACCTTTCCTGCGCTGACTCCTGGCCGTGTGTGCAAAGGTTGTACCTAGAACCAGGAACACAATATCTGTATGGGAGACTCAAGAAAGAAGAGACCAATGTTGGCTACTGGAGGAGTTTCGGTTTATGCTAATAACACAGATATATTTGAGCAATTTAAGTAAAGTACTAACTGGAAATTTCGTGTATTCGTATTATATAGTACAGTACGTTAGTCCCGCTCGAGTCAAAAAGCCCCAGCAAGAAACTAGGCAAATGTTGCTCAGGGCAGGCGGCAAACATCGCAAAAATCTGGTGATATCAGGAAATGCAGCTTCGTGCGAGTAGAACAACGACACAGCCAATGACCACTGCGACAATGGTAATTTCTGAAGCATCTATAGGAAGTTGTTTCTTGCACGCAAAATTTTTATGTACCCTTGAGATCATTATCCGTCGTTCGCTGCTGTTTGCCGTATGCGTTATTTTCTATCTGTTTGGCGTGATTTTCATGCTAATCATATCTTTAATAAATTCAGTAAAGCTACCGGTTAACATTGAGTCTACTGAACAAAGATTGTCGGAGCGAAAATACCATACGTAGCCTTCCGGCGCGTTTAGGCTTCAGAGCCTTCAACTGGAGCTGCCGACGGCGACACTCAAAACCAAACGAATAACATGGTGGCGACAATTTTTCACAGAATGTGTTTATTTAACCAGTCCACCCCGCCATCTTTTAGGTAAATGCTTACGCCCGTTCATCCAGTCGACACCTGGCGGCAACACAATGTCTTTCCCCTTGGGTATCTGTTTAACTTTGAAACCTTCCTAGATATACACTGCATTGAATCCAACATCTGTAGCAAGATATAACACTTACATATAGACATAGTTATATAGATACAGCGTCCGTTTTACTCTACAAGGTTGTCTAGTATGTTTTTATTAGGGAATGCACAGCATTTATAAATCGATTAGTAAAGGAGGCAAGCCTGTCTCTTGCCGTTGCATTACGTTCACCTCTCAGTTAAGTAAGGATATGAAAAAATGATAAAATAACTATGTATCAGCTACTTGTAAACCGTTAGAATGTTCTTAAATATACTCATCGCTCAATGTTCACGAAGCTTTTGTTGGACAATGTTCAAGGGCGAACTGACTGGTATTCTAGACCATCTTGATAAGGGAACAGCCTAGAGCAGTAACACGCGCTCCATGTGGAATAGACACATATATATATATACCAAATCATTCTTGGAAAAGTATATTTGTTTCATTAATCATAGTATTGATTCCGCATTACTTAGCGTCGGGCCCTTAACGGCGGAAGTTAATGTAACTGCCAAAACGCCTCTTTCACGAGCCAAAATTTTCCATAAGTTCGCCCTAATGGGCGAATGTTCAGTTAAATATTAGATAGCGTTACTTTGGTGTGTTTCTAGCTACCGACTAGTAAAAGGGGATCTATATTAAACTATACTTCTTTTAAGCTTTTTATTATGTGAATTATATACAATACTCGGCGGCCACTTATCGTACGCGTTCGGCGGGATGCGCATAAAAGAGGAACACCGTCCAATGACCAATGCACACATATTCTAGTCAGTTACATAGTACTAAATTGCCATACCTAGATATCATTTTAGTAACAGTATCGTTATCGTATCGTGAATACGAGGCTATATAATTACTAATACTGCACACGGTGGGATCTCCGATATTAGGTAACAAGGCACCAACAGTTGCACTTCTTCGACACTCATAAGATGATCTGAAAACGGATCTCTGTTTGGAAATATCGAACAATAGCTATTTTAATCAGTTGTATACAGTGTCAACTTACTGTTGCTTCTTTGGTGTCGTCTCAATGGTATATCCAAGTTAACTGATTGTTGAAACGCTGCCTTAGGATCTACCGCACATATATCCACTATGTGTATCACATATCGCTATCACACAGTCAGTTATCCATCGGGTGGGTTTTTGCCACTGTCGACAACTAGTTACCATTACGGTATATAAACGCACCTAATGAAAAATTTCGATTGGCTTCCTTCCCATGAGTCCGTCCCTCTTCTAGGCTCTGCTTTCTTTCTGGCACTGATTAGAAATCGTTTGTTCTGGGCCTGCGTTTTGGTCGTTGTGTATCCCTTTGCTGATCAGTGTTATTCTGCCTCTTATCCGATTCACCAACATCCAGACATCCGCGTTGTTATCTTGACAAAGTACACAACTTTCTTTCCTTCCACTTAATTCCAGCTGTTTCAAAATCTCTCGCAGAGAAAGAGAACGAATTGTATTGTACGAAGCTGCTGCTGCTTAGGCGTTCGTGCAGCGCTTTGTTCTTCTTTGCTACACACGTAGACCGCCAGGGGAACTTCCTACGGCACGCGCCGTTGACTCTAACAGGCAACTGGATAGCCGTTGCCAGGGCTAGCGCGATCTGCATTTCGCCGGCTGCGCGTGGAGAAGAGGAAAGGGAAGTAGCGTCTGTCTGTCGCGCCGCCTATATCTGGGCGTCTAGGTGTTATTCAGCCCTTGCTGTAAGGCGATGCCGAACCGAGAGAAAGAAAGATTGACGTATACGCGCGAAGAACGAAACAGAAAAGTGGTAAAAAAACAAGAAGTCTGGAAAATCGAGGGAAAAAAACTGTGTCTTTTTTTAAGTGTTTGGGACATACATTATATAACCTAGACGAGAGCTTCCTTGTTTTATACGGTGTATGTATTGACGACAGGTCGAAACCTGTCGCAAAAACCATCCGAAACACTTTGCACGAGCGTAATAAGCAACGAAAAATTATTCACGTTAACAAACGTTTCGCTGACAGGTTGCTGTAGGTTAGAACCTAACTGGAGATATCGTTGCACGTCGTAGAAATGCATCAGATTATCTCAGGATCTATTAAACATGAGGTTTCATACTTTCAAGCCTTCTATAACGTCCCTCCTCTTAAAATTAGGAACAAACGTATACCTAGCCAAAGTAGTCTAACGTATGACTTTGACTTTTGAACTTTAGCATAACAACGTTAAATCTGCAGACATTTGGATGATGCTCGGTCCTATTAGGGGCGGAAAATGTATGAATTACATTTGATATAATTGGCTTTTTAAATACCTACATTTAGTGGATCTCTTCAATGGTCAGTTGATGCAAAAACCCTAGCAAACCAAAGACTTTTATTTCGATGTCCTGACATAAACCGTAGGCACATGAAGGCAATTAACATAGCTCCGTTAATTCGATTTATCTATTTGACTGAGGATCTTCGTGCAATTTGCAAATCATTTGTGTTTTGCAGTTTCTTTTTAGCTAAAATTATCGGTTGGACATTTATTTCAAAGGTCCTATCGCTGTTTCCTCCAGGCCAAAATTTAGTCCAAAGTGTAATCGTTACACTGAGCAGATCCGACAACCGCGAGCCACCAGCGGTCTTATTTGCGAGTGCTAACTGAATAAGAAAACCCGTGTTTTTTGGCCTTTGCACGACGGTTAACTTGTAGGCACTAGATCGACATATAATAAAACATATAAATCAATTAACGAAACGATGGTCAAGTCCATGGGAACAGCTGATGACCTTACGGACGTTTCAGGACATGATATATTTGAACATGTTACATACAAACAACTCCGCCGCTTGAGCGCAATCGACACTTCAACGAAAATGCACAGTTAACTAGGCCAAGTTGTTCGAACACTGCAAAATTTACAAAGTATCTCAAGAGGTTTTTAACAACTAAAAGAATATTTTTGGGAATACAAGTCAGCGATCCTACAATGTACTGAAAAAAAATGATTTACACACACGGTACCTACTATAATAGCGTTTTGATCAAGCCGCAAATACGAATGTCGATGCGTCCGCTTGAGCTGCCTCGGCAACTTATGAAGCTGCCGAGTAAGTTGACATAGTATGAAAGTGAGCCGCTTGTAACAATATTGTAAGCTATCCTTACCAAGACGACATTTGTGACACTTCGTATCGAAAAACTAAGCTGCGCCGTTATTTAAGCTGCAACTTATACATTCCGCTCTCCTTAAGATAGCTTTAGAAAAAGGAAACGTCCGCGATGTGCTACCGATTCGACTCTCTAATGCTTGTTCCATATTTTTCTACTGTGTGCTGATACTCGCTCCCAATTCGAATATGGTTATTGGCGGAACGGCCCTGTTGTTTGCATCCTATATATTCGTTAAGACCGACGGCAGTAGACACGACATACGCTCGTTTTGGGCCTAGCAAATTCAATAGCACTCTATGCCATTTTAATTGTAGAACAAACGAAAGCTTTAGGACGAAATGGCCTACCTGACAGTGGAAGCCAATATTTACGTATGCTACACTGCAAACCTATTATCAAAAAAAAAAACTACGAGTTCCGACACTGGTTTTTATAGCCTTGAGGTTTTTCTGAATTTATACTAGAGTCAACGGTTGAAGGTAGGAGAGATCATTTGAAATACTCTATGTATGAGGTACTGGGAAACAGCGAATCCAGCCTATTCAGAGTTTTGGCCCCACAACTAGCGAAGGGAACTTCCACAGTTACGGAAACTTATTGAATGTAGCTGTTTGATGTCCTGTAATTAAGCGTTAGATACTTTGGGTCTTTGCCTTTACGCTAGGACAATGATGAATTCGAACGTTTGTCTTGCGGTAGATTACGTGTTGTACGGAATATAGAAATTCACTTATTCTGATCACTATCGTTAATCCACGCATATCTGCCCGTTTCAGCTGATCCAAAAAGTTGATTATAAACATTCGAGTTATCTTTCGGAAAGCAAAGTTACAATTACGCCCTTTTCTATATCGCAAGATGCTTATTCAAGTAGGTGTTTAAAATATTCGGCGTGTTTATACTCGAGTATGAAATGGTACGTTTTTTGCTTAGCCTGCACCGTGGACATACTCACACGTTTTCTACAATGTAATCGAGGTCGCCACAGGATATAAGAAT
Source organism: Varroa jacobsoni (assembly GCF_002532875.2). Lineage (NCBI taxonomy): Eukaryota > Metazoa > Arthropoda > Arachnida > Mesostigmata > Varroidae > Varroa > Varroa jacobsoni. The sequence continues at coordinate 117,051 of NW_019214034.1, forward strand.
TTTATAGACTTTTCGAAGACTGATATAGTGCTATAAATGAAAGCGCAGAGGTTTCTCGCTTTTTTTTCTTTTTTTATTTTTGAATTGAGAAACACATTAGTAGTCTTGTTAAGTCTCCCTATCTATGGCACATAGATAAAAATCAACTCGACGAAGACGGCGATTATGGTACTGAATGCAGAATACGTGCTATTTGTTTCAGCTGACCTCAAATATTGTAATCTATCGAAAAACTATACGCTTACAACCCATAGTATTAGAACGAATGGCATTACGTATGTGAACTTCTTGATAAAAAAAGATAAGATAAGTTCGGGCACGTATGCGAAAAATGACTCTGGATTCGCGCACTGAATACTCAGACGCCGATATTAAACGGCACACATCAATGGTGTACAGATGGCTGTGATATTAAGCTTGGGTCCCATACCCACAAATTACCTTTGGGCCTTGTATTTTTTTGTTGTGTAGTCGTATTTGATTTAGAGGAACAATGGGATTACATATAATTTTGTACCAATAGATGGAATGCGTACTTTAGCGCTGTGTATACCTTTTTTGCTATCCGGACTTAACAAACTTTTATTTCTGCTGCTCAATCTATTCATCTTGGACCAGCTTCAAGATTCAAATAATTCGTCATAATTGAGGTCTGCTCAACAAGATTATTTGTCTGTTATATTTTTTTTTATTAGAAATTATAGGCAAATAGAGCATTACAGCGTGGTAAAAAAATAAAATTGTATGATTTAATCTAAGAAATATAACAGTGTACGCATTTGCTGCACGCTGGCATCTAGAGATAATATAAATTTGCGGAATCACCATTCACGGCGACCTATGAATTGTTGGGAACAAACCAGCACCTGTTTCTTGTTGGTTCACATATTGCACCCTGCATGATCTAATATATTATAGTTCTAGTTCAGTACAATCATTTCAGTTCAACCAAGTTCAGTACAACCGCACTTTTATTCGTTTTAGATATGAGCTGTCAATTCCCGGATTTTAGCCTACGTCACGACGTATCCTTACCTGTTGCAGACGTTACCTTTCGCGCTATCGCGGGAACGTTTTAAACCGTGTCTCGCACGTATTTTTAGCTGTTAACCTGAAAATAGAGTTTCATGCATTTAAATGCTCACTGGACATGCCACGATGGTAGCGACTTACCTCAACAGAACCCTATGTTTGTTTGAGTAAGAAACATCGCAAATAATATAAGAAATGTCGCGTAGCTCGAAACTAAATCATGGTTAACCCAGACGTGTCCCATCGGATTCTTTCGTCTTAAAAACACGCGCCTTTTATATTGTAAAGTTGACTCGTTTACTATGACCTGCAAAATAATCGAACGTTTGTCGTCACACAAACCGCAAACTGTGTAAATCTCTAGCAGAGACCGATATTAACCTCAAATTACAGGGTGTTCTGAGGTTTTTTGTTGCTAAGCGGAAGACATTCACTGTAATATAGAAAATTAGCCGAAATAAAATATTCTTGGCAATATTTTTCAAGACTCTTTTTAGTTATCATTTCAGTCAATCCATATTTATATCCTGTCGAAGTGTAAATAGAGTGAGCTATTAAGATTCAACAAAAATTCGATCGAACAACGTATAAGCCAGCCAAAAAAGGGGTTGTTGTACCTTTTCAAAGGCTACCAAAAAGTTTGTGTGGTGATGTTTTGCGCAACGTTTGACGACACAAAACACATAGTCTGCGTCGGAACAAATTATTATGAACGTACCACTTCTGTGATGCGCCATATTAATTGGTGGCAAAAAATTAGTCGGATACCCCATTGTGTCCGACACCATTTTACTTACCTTTGGTCGAACGCGTCAATTTTCTGCCAATCATTGCCTAGCTTCTACTATAGCAGATACATAGCATCTGTCTCTGGCACACCGTAATACTTTACCACCTAACTTCCACAGTACAAGCCCGTGCGAAAAAAAATTTACAGCAGTCCACAGTTTTATCTGAACTAAATTCGCTTATATTATTTTTTAAATTAAATTAACAACACCTGTTTATAGTCGTCTGCTAATAATATGAAGAGGGAATTGTCCGCTAAAGGAACCCTGCGTGATCTTCGATATTCAATGAAACTTACTGACTGTAAACAAGTACGATTCAATTCAGTTTTATTTAGCTCTCGAAAAGGTATGTCTCAAGAAAAATTTCTACGGGGTCGTCTATATAAATTAAGCATATTTCTAATAACCTGTTTCTAAGACTATATCTATCCACATACATCTAAATCTATCTACAAAGGAAAATATATCAACGAAATGCCTCGTATTTGCTAACAATGATAGTTCTGGCAGTCACTTTTATTTAATACAATGTCTGTTTACCTTGGTTACAACTCTGATTTGAAGTTTAGGCCAGTAGTCAATTTTGGACTATAATTTTTTTTCTAATCTGCAAAAGAACTTTTAGCAGTAGCCGAGCGTCAATTGCTAAACATGGATTTAAAGGACACTATCTAGTGAAAAAGTGTCATCTAAACGCACTCCATGCAAAAAAAAGTCCAGCTGGATCCAATTTTGTGCAGATAGCACCTCAAAAATCCCAAAAATACGAGAATTCAGAATGGTCAAAATATCCGAAAAGCACAAAAAGTCTTCAAATCTCTAACGGTTCGAGTTAATCTGGATGACCCATTTGCAGTAAATACTCTTCTCAGGAAAACAACATTATTCGTCTATTAAAAGTCCAGGGTTATTAAAAAATAGAAGATAGCAGGTGTAAATCTCTGCAGTATGGCCTTAGCGTACTACGAATAGGATGTAAGTTAACTCGCCTTTTTTTGTTGCACTTGGACAGAAATATTGATATGTTCTAAGAGATACCGACACAAGTATTGTCAATAGATCCTCCTAATGCATACGTTTAGTTATTTTTTAAGTACTTATTAACACAGTTTTCTTTTACGCGTATTCGATGTTACGTGAAGTTAGCGGAATGTGCAAACTTTGCACCACTATTCGTAAGTGGTCACACATACAGCAGTTTCTTTCTGTGAGAAACCAAGGTGTGAGTTTTAACACATTTTTTAAAACAAATTTAGATGAACGCGACCATACAAATAAAGAATGTGACCCGGTAAGACTGGAAAATGTAGAAAGTTTACGCAGACGTGAGTTATGCAACATGTCTTTACACCATAAACGTACAAGATAATATTCACTATCCGTTTCAGCATGCCACCGAATCGTCTCAAGTATAAATAAATAGATCAACACCCGATAACATCGCCTCAGAGCGAAGCTTCCCCTTTCAGGCCAGCCGAATTGCATTGCCTTATTGGATTTAGAGATGCACAGATGTCTTAGTGCGTCTAACGATCAATTCCAAGGCAACACTCATAGTGGTCGCTTCTTATCGACTCAGGGTCTTGCTAGCCACCGTTTAAATAGGCGCAAAAAGCAGAACACTTCTGAATAAAAAAGGAAGCCTTCCAACGAACCTACAGATCAACAAATCGGTACCATGGCGCCAAATTGCAAAAAGGCTAAGGAAATAATTGAGATCAATTATTGAAGTGTACCATTCTACGCAGGAAGGTTTTGCAAAATTCGAGGCAGGTTTAAGTTGGTAGTTGAACTGTTTTCGGGTTGGAAAAAATATTTTCTTAATTTAAGAATCCCGAAATGGCAGTTTTGTAGAATTAGCAGGGGCAGCATTTTGCTGTAGAAGAACGAGGAGCGCGGCAAGCAGTTAACGAAATATCACTATTGATACAGATGAGATATTTGCTAAGTGCCTTTGTCAACCGATGATGACTCAAGTTGCGGCCTTGAAAATAAAGATCAACCCCGTAAAGCTACCATTCAATTGTTTCGGTGAAAACGATTGTACGTACGGGGATTTTATATTGCGTTTTGCCCCACTAGATATGGGTTCCAGTGCTCGCTTTCTTCTGAACTGTTTTTTTAGGGAAGCATATCAAAACATATACTTGATTGGCACACGAAGATGGCAAGTGAGATTGCCGAATTATAGGCTGCGTATTTCACCATTGAACGCTAATTTATTCCTCTCTTATACGCCACCTCAGCGATCCGGCTCTGCAGTTAAGAGTACTACAAACTATGTGAAGAGAGTGATCAGTGTTACCGGGCCCTTAGGCCGAAATCATTTTAGTTGGGTTCTTTGCCGAGCCAGACGAATCATACCTCAAGCGAGGAAACTTGTTATCTTCTTACCCATTCTACGAATTCAATCTTAGAGCGTCGTCTGTCTAAGTTAGTCTAGTAAACCTAACGTTTAGGGTTTTTTTTCTGTCCACCATAAGCTCCGTGATGAGTTTAATTTCTTTACCCTAAATTTTGTAGACATTTGAGTTTTGTGAAGACCCGTACTCCGTCTATGAGATTAGCGACAAGGCCAGGGTTCGTGTAGTCACTTCTTATACAGGCAAGTGTGTGATGAGAGGTAGTTTCTAAACCTTCATAGCATTGTAAGCAGGCAAGTCTAATATGCCTTACCTAAATGAGTATACAGCGTTCTCCGTGTTTTTAGGGAACTGTTTTGGATGAAAAAACAGATTTCCCTTTCTTTCTTTTTACGTTCAGTTTTACGTGGCTGACGCTAGCTCCTGGTATGAGCCGAAACATAGTAGGCAGAGTCGTTCTGCTCTTTGTCTTCTATTGTTTCTCTTTCCGTTTAGTAATTGGTCTGTCTATACTGCTTAGTTTTGCCTTCCCAGAGAACTAACGTGCCAATATGAGTGCTGCATATGCACTAATCGTGCGATTCACTTGGGTTACTTTCAGTGCAAATGTCGTTTGCAAAGTAACCTTTTATCAGTAACGTTAGGGCATTGGTTGTAAGCGATTTTGTTCACACAAGGGCGCCGTGGAGAACTATAGCCTTACTGCAATATGGAAATTCCGTTTACCTTTCCACTGCCCATAGATGATAGGCGCGATCTTCGTCAGTATTACCGAGATTTTTTCTGTTTTAGCAACTCCGTAACAGATTTCTGCGGATTCCTCATGACCTGATCAAGGATGATCGCCAGGAGTGGAGACCTTAGCTCCACAGTCACAGGAACCGACAAATTAATCAGTCATGGGTTTGTGACTTTTCTGAAAAGCGGGTCATGACCGTGATTGTCAAGCCATTGATGCTACCCACGATCTGCATTCCCAGGAGTAAGCTGTCAAGTTAAAAAGCCCGTCATCGACGGTAATCCATGCGACGTCATAATCCAAATAAGAGGCCCGTGTATATATGCCTGAGTAATAAATAAATAACTGCTCCCGTACTGGACGCGGAGCTGTTACTAGTAACTGTTTGTTATTTAAGTAGATGAAGATTACCCTTACTAAATACCATAAAAGCTTACATTTAACCATGATATTTCAGACTGACTTTCACGGTAGTGTTTTTTTACGAATTTTTTTACATTTAAGGTGGCTTCAAACGAAAACTTGTTTGGGTGCACTTTGATTCTCCGACCGTGCTGTGCCCACCTGAGGACGTCGTTAGTAGCCGAGGAAACTGATTTCTGCTGTCAAAAACTACGCTGAAAGTAGATTAGTTTCTGTTCAGATGTCTTGCAGTTTTGTTTTAATAATGGCCTGGGTAACTGGTACAGTCGGACTGAGAGTGAATGAGAAAAGAACGACAATATCCTCTCTTTTCTAACTCTCTCCCAGTGAAATAAGATTTTAAGGCCCTTTGTGATCATTGTAGGATCTCCACCAAGGGCTTTCTTCTCTGTAAGGAGTTTTTTTCAAGATAAGGATGTTATTTCTGAGTCACGTCTGTGCTCTTAAATCGTCTCGAATTTACGCTAAAATATATACGAAACCAAATTGGCTTATCGTTAAGTTATACAAAAATCAAAGATAGACATTACTTCTTTTCTAACTTATTATCATCCTGGAAAAAAGGGTGTATGGCTATTTGAAACGACCTGCCACATAGACCGAATGGCCGTTTGATCACGCGAAACCTTAAAAAAGTTTTCCAAAATGACAGCATCAGTTCGTTTAAATGCTCGCCTTCTTTTAGAAGCTTTTATCATTATTAGTTAATTCCTTGCTGTGTATATGTATAATAAAGGTATAGTTAAGGAGTTCAAAGGGTAGTGCTAATATACATTGAAATGATAAAACAGCGAAACCAGCATTCTTTTTTACCACTCTTGCTTGATCTACACATAACCGGGACAAAGTTCGCATAAGCTTAGGATTATGTTTCTAGTTATCTACGGATAATATATCCGTATTGATAAAAAGTGATATTTGACATAATTCAGATCTATTTTTTGCTTGTACCTTACAAAGTCTAATATTTTAGAGTAAGAAAAATGTACGTATATATGCAGGCGTCTCCACCAACATTTACATTTCATAACTATTTCCAAATCTAGGGTACTCAAAGTGATGACTGCGTTTTGATTTTTTGACACAGACTTTTTGACCATGTTGTCATTGGGTTATCGTGAGCTCGTTGAAAGACTACGACATCTCCACGACGACTACTCACATTAAAAACTTTATTTTTGTATTCCGTGTCTGACTCTCAGTTCCTCCATCTTATATATTTTATCACCTCGGGTTTGAACTCTGGGGTATTACTAGGGGAGTCATCAAGAGATAGGTCCACGGCATAACTGGGCTCACTTCAGCCCCGCCGGCACTCGGAAGGATTTATTTTGCAGAATGTCAGCCCCGATGTGAAATATTACATGTCATGATTTCTTCACTGAGAGCACGAGTTGAAGTTTTGCTATCTATTTTGTAGTAGCAATTTAAAAAAGAATTAGTTCTTGCTCAACGAAGTATGTGCTTTTTTTTAAGTGGAAGTTATAGTCACCTATAAGAGATATTGACGAATACGGCATTATTCAGAGGTCGAAAAATGGCTCCTTGCGCTTGGAAACTGAATATTAGGCACAGGGTAACTGAATTCTTTTTAGAGTCCGTTTAACTCAAGTGAACCAAACGTCACATCGTAGAACACAATTATTGTCCATAGAAGTCCCAATCGTCTATTGCAGATGCTCTATTAGAACTGCACTAAAAAAAATATAAAAGCGTATGAAGTCGTGTAATTTCGATATCGAAATAACACCTGCTTGCTCCTTTGTTGAGTCTTAATACTAAAACACAAAAATTAGATGTTTTATACTACTTACCATTGTTCCTTCAAATGCTCCAAACAGCAAATCTGATTATTGTGCCTTAAGAAAGCATGACCGAAGAGTTGTTAGAAAAGTTCTTTGGTTCAGAAATAACAATCATAGTAGTAACAGCATGGCCGTGAACCATGCAAAAATAAATTAGTTTTGTAAGGTTTAGCGTAAGCCATTTTCGTACGTTTTATTGGTCTTTGATTTGTGTCATGGCCGCCGATTTTTCTGGATTTATGCATACACAGCTCTTATAGGTCCTATATGCTCCAGTTATAAACTTAATTTATTATTTTTTTATTGGCTCATAAATAAAGGGTTTAAGTTGCTTACATCAACAAGCCGTACGACGGGTTTTGCAATAATGCGTTTAAGACGTCCGAACGACGACCCGGGCCAGGTAAGCCCAAAAAACAAGAAACACTCTGCATACCTTACATTCAAAGGCACTTACCAACCGCAAAAAAAGTTACTCTATAGGACCGCATATTGTGAAGCACGAATAAGAAACCAAGGTTGAAGTTTGCAAATCAATTAATATAACCAAAAATAAAATGTAAAAGTTACGCCCGTTTTCAAGAGCAAAATATGAATCGTCCACTGGATCATTCAAATAAGTTCTAACTGTTAGTATTTCCTGTGCTATTTCGCACCTTTTGTACCTTTGTTTCGAGTTTTACGTTTGACATCCGCAGTAGGCATATCATCCGATGGCTAACCTCCAACATGAAACGAAGTCTGTCTAGGTTCGAACCTAGAAAATTAGCAGGAAAATACGTTACGCACTAAGCTATCACGGAGACCTACCGGTCGTTTTACAGTTCTCGTATTTTTCGGACTTTTTGCCTGCCATCAATCCAAAATTTAATTCTGTTTAAATTTCTGGAATATAGTATATTTAGCAACTTTACAAATATTAGTATCGCTTGATGCACACTTACAATTAAAGTTCAATTCGCGGATTAAAAACTAAAGGCCTGTTTTTATTTTAAAATGACTAGTGGATGGTTCAGGTCCTGAATTAATAACTGCAGCTAATTATATTGAATAAAAATGACCGTTAAGAACGACACTTTTAGTACGTACAAAAAAATTATTCAAATCTTTTCTGGTTTAGATACAGGGCCAGAATCAGCTTCGTAAGTCATTAGTCGTAAGAAGCTCATTCTGTATATATTGGATTGTTTTTCCCACTAGATGGCTCTTAAGTCACATACCTCACCTAATATAAATCGGCGTTAATGTAATTTTGAAACCAAAATTTGGCTGTAGCCGACCTGCGAAAATTGTTAGAACACCTTTATTCGGGAACGTCTTGATGATAGGCAAAATTTCAGCAAAAAAATCGGTTATTTTACGGTTTTATTACGATAAGGACCCAGACCTATGAAAAAAATCTACATCGTTCATGGTCAAGATACATGATGGTCGAAAGAAACAACCGCTCAAAAACGCTCCTGTCGTTTTCATTCTGGAAATTTCAAGGTAGGCAGCTAGTTGTGAAAAGAATTGATGAAATAATTGCGAAAGTTGAGCAGGAGTAGCCACGATATCGTCAAAGAATTAAACATCCACAGCCAAACAGTTATTGGAAGCTATTGGAAGAAAGCTGGCTACAAAAAAAAAAACTCAATATTTCACTGCCATAGGAAATGACGTAAAATAATTTACTTGAACGTATTTCTGTTTGCGAAACTCTATGGAAACGCGGCCATATCGAGCTATCTTCAAAGCGGTTGGTCACGGGTAACGAATAGTGGAGTATGTACAACAATACCGAGCAGAACAAATTAAACAACAGTCGTTAGCAAAGTCTAGATAAACACCAAAGATAGTGAGTGATGCTATGTTTGGTGGCATCGGAAAGGAATCATGCATCATGAACTGCTGCTGCCTAGCGAAATGATTGACGAGAACCTATACTGTCAACAACTAATAAAATTAGAACAAACCATTGAAAAAGATTAACCGGAACTTGAGGAAAGGCTTGACCTGACCTTCCACCGCGACAATGCCTGACCATCTAAATCTTTCGCTAGTCTATAAAAATTGGCAGAACATGGATGGGGATTTTTTGGGGGAAATACTTTTCCCAGAAATCACAGTATTTATAAACTGATTCTTCAGTTTACTTACGATCAATTGTAGTACTACAGATTCCTGTTTTTCTGTTCACAGATTAGATTCGAAAGTCGGTTTTGGAATGAAAGCCCCATTTCAACAACGATTCTTCTCTGTATTAGCTCGATTCTGAACCTATACTACTACGTATGCCTTAGTTTGAGAGGCAAACACTTTAACGCTACACCACTACAAGGACAATTCTGTATTGCCTAAAAATTCAGAACTCTTACCAGTTAGGTGAGGCAATTGAGATGGGCTTTTAATATTCTAGTTATAAATTATAATTGCAATAAATAGATTAATAAAACTCCCATAGCGCTGTCTCCCGATCCTAACGATGAATATACGACATAACAGTTTTCGGCAAAAGATAGAGAAACATCCTTATCAGAACGTCGATGACATTAAAGAAACGATTTCATAGCGATGACATCCCATTAACTTGCCACGACTAAAAAACATAATGCGAAGCAATTTGTATTAACTTGGACGCTAGCTATGCAAAGAACTTTTCGGTAAAAACGACGAAGCTTCTAACCGTTATTTCAACGATACGCGACCAACAGAATCATGTGTTTTTCCTCAGACTACGACGCGTCCAAAAATGTCTTCATCGCCCCGAGAGATGGTAATTAAATGAAGATCTCATCTTATCTAAGGTCTAAGCTTATGTTGGCAGTGATCCTCACAAGGAACACCAGATGAGCGCCGAATAGTGTCATAACTAGTAATCCTAAATTGATCAATTAGCCAAATAGGCCGCCATTATCTGGCATTGTGCGCTAAACCAACATTCAGCAGGTGAATTATACAGAACACACTGGGTAAGCAGAATCCACAAATGAGAAAACAGCGAGGATATAATTTCGCGAAATACTGTTCAACACTGATTAATTTAGACAGGGTAGCTGCGGGGCAACTGAATAAAATCGACTCGTGTAATTAGTTTATTCCTTGTTGACGATTTCTATTGCCATTTTTTGAATGCGTCTGAATTGATTAATCAACTACACACATCTGATAATTATTTACCATATATCTAAAATAAGCATTTACAAACGCATCCAGGCTATCGTTTACACAAACTTCTACGTTTGATAGAACACAGAATTACAAATTCAGCAATGCTAATCTGGACTAAGAGCCGAACTCGAACGCCTTCGACTTCAGACGTTCACACAAATGTTTCGGTAATTAATAATTTATAAATCTCATTCGAAGTGAGTCAGTCGTTACTTAGGATTTCCCGCAACTCACGGCACGACTTCCGTCAAGCAAAGTAACATTAATCCGCATAAAGTACAATAAATACATGTCATATATTTAATGGCTTTGATAATGCATGCAGATCGGAAAGTCTATACGCATCAAAAACTTGTTTCACGCACTCATTATCACATTATTTAGAGAGAATAAATCAAAGACGAGTGTTTCCGATTGGCAGATGTAGGCTAAACGCATTGTACAAAGAATTTATCTAGAAACACGCACACAAAATTCTGGCCGAAATAACAAGCTCATTGAAGTGAGCCATGTTCCTACACCGCAAAGTGCTGCATTCAATCAAATAGTTAAAAGTCATAGACATAGAAACACTCACCTATCTTCATACTAAGCGCATGAAGCATTCAAGTATTTTCACAAACACATGTCCTGGGTAGAAAATAGGAACGTGCTCTGTCCCATAAATCAACGCAGCCCAGCGTCGCCGCTATCACTATATCCGTCGCCATTGATTCAAATTACTTTTCAAACATTTTGTTCTTTGCTATCAAGAACATAATTTGTAAATGCCTATGAATTACAGAATTAAAAAGTTGTGATCGGAACCATCAAGGCAGTTCCGTGTCCGAAAAGGCATATCGAAAACCATAACTTCAAATATCAAAATCGTGAGATTCTATAAATAGCAAGCACAAAGTTAGCATATGGTTGCAGTTCGAAAATAACTGAGCCTCGAATTTAGATGCACTTATCTTTTTCGAGGCTTCCAAAGTGCCAACTTTTAACATAACATTATAAACATACTTTTAGTGTCCTTTTCTTCGATGGCTTCCTAGACTTCTCTTTTTATCGTATTGACTTGTGCATCTCTTGCATGCAAACAAATTCTTCAATTGTTAATTATCCTCAACTACACGGATTTTCTCTCTCGATCTCGGGTTTCTTGCCTTTAGAGCTGTTTAATTCTTTGGTAAAGAATAGCTTTTCACATCTTATAGTACTCGTATATAATCAATATCTTTACTACCGTCACCCTCATCAACATTATCTGCCCTCTTCAACATCGTCCCGGTTCTCAATGTAGCTTCGCTTAGCTTTGCATTTTTGCTAGGCCATAGGCTATCTTGCGTTAAAGTGCAGCCGTTTAGGGGAGCTCCGTCCTTATCTTCAACACTCTTGCGAAACACACGTGCAAGCTTTTCTCGTTGTTGTTGTTGTTGTTGCTGTTGTGCGTGAATTTTCCATTGCTGTCACCATTGTCAGAAACATCCCTACTATCCCCATAGTTAGCATCGTCGACGACATTCTCCTTGAAAATCGACGCACGCTTTCTGCGGCTTGTTTCTCGAAAACATTATCCTTCTCATCGCTGACATCATCGGTGAACGACTCATTAGTATGATTAGCCTGATGCGAACTCGTTTCAGTAAATCGTTACCGACGCTGAGCTTTTCTGATTCATCATCGGAGAAACTATCTTGCGGTAATATTATTTTCATACGAACAATATCCGCGAAAGCAACTGATTTTGTGCCGCTGGCACTGCGGAGTTACCGGACACAAACACTTGCGCTGGATTTTTAAGTTCTGTACTGCCTTCAGGCCCCAAGGAACGAGCATTAAGTGCTGTATTAGGTATGGATCCCTGCATCGGGGTATTTGAAAGCCATTCTTTGGAAGGCCTTACGATGCCTGCGACGCCAATTGGTAGTATCGCATCAAAAGAAGGCTTCGTAGCGAGACTGATCTCACTAGTCTCGCTTTGAACATGGTTGATCAGCTTCTCGCCTGTTACCCTCTTCTGTAAGAGGCAATTTTACGTAGAATCTTACTATTACCATGGATTGATATAAGAAAGTTACCATATTTTGCTAAGCTTGTTCTCATGGTGGAACCGAACAGACAAACTGCAAGTAATGGCATTGACCTCTTCTTCTCGCGCATCCCGGTTTTGCAACGTATAAGTTCGGACGATCGTTTTGCGAACGCATCCCAACCAACGATTCCTAAAACTGAGCCAATCGAGAAATGGGCAGAACTAATATTAACCTCTTTAGCACCTAGCTATGCATGAACTACTCCATGCAAATAAAACACAAGTATGAAATTTGTGGCCAAATATACTGATGTATAGGAAATTGACGTTATTTTTCTTATGCGGGTGAACTTTGCTATCGAACAACAACATCGTCAACAAGTCGTGTTATGCTGTCTCCGTTGAAATCATTTTCGGGTCGTTCAACGAAAGTACACAAGAGCTTCCGAACGCGTCTTACTCAATTTTTTTTGGCATTTGGGGCAAAGGGGACAAAGTTAAGTCCTATTTTCCCCAATTTTTCTGTAAGGAAGAAACGACTATGGCTAGCATAAAGTTATAAACTTGAAACGAATAGACCTAATTGCATTCACAGTCCGAACTAAGGATAATGGTAAATGTTACAAATATTTCCAATCTTAGTGATTACAATACCTACTTTTATATATATGTTTACTCAAAAAAAATGGTGAAAAATTCCTATTAGCAAAAAATTAGCGCCAAAAAAGGACTACCATTAAATGGGAAGCCGCCATCTAAGTGCTACTGAAAGGTTAGTTTCTTGTACGAATAAATGTTAATGGAAGAATAGTTTTATGGAAGCGTTGTCTTTTTGACACCTGTCGTAAGAAGTTTGCCATCTGTTACAACTTTTATTTAACTTATAGCAATAACTATACGTTGTTTTTGTTTACGTTCGGAATCGAAACCCAGAGCGATTCTACCGTTCAGTGTTTCATCTTCTACTCCTTCTCTATGTTCTTCTAATTACCAATTTCGCATTTCAACGAAAGAACGTTTAAACATGTTTAAACGATTTTGCAGCGCCACACCAAACCGATTGCTCCCCTCTACCAAAACGTACGTGACACCAAATATCGTTTTTTTTCGATTCTTTTCGTCAACACGCCATTAGTCAATTAAGCGCTCGTAAGTTTATTAACCGCGCTCTTCATTCTGCGGTTTAGAGCGCAGAAAGTGTGGACTGAATGGAATGTAGACCACCATCACAAGAACAGAACTCATAAATGAAGCGGGATTGGCATGAATTGTACCAACAACGTGATCTTGTGAAATGGTTGGCAAAAAAAACATTTGATTCACAGAATAAGGGCTAACTTTCCGTGCTGGGTTACCGTCTGTACAATACTTGCGCGCCAAATTAGAATTCATAAACACCAGCCAACGTCAGCTCCAAGCGGATCGAAGCTTATTGGCAGCACAGTGAAGCGATACCTGCGTACCAACTATTGATTGTTTTTTGGGATGCCAAATGTGTCGTTATTCAAATTCATCGTAGCTGTGCAGGCTAACCTACGCTACCAATCTGATACAATTTTTGTGGATTATCACTCGGTAGTGGAGCTTATATGCGACATGTTGACGCCGCAAGCACAATTGCCATCGAACGTATCACCGGCATCTCTTACAGCTACTGCACTCAAATATCCAAACGTATGTCAGATATGAAATTTCAAATGCGAATGTGTTTGTCGCAAAAAAGTTATGGAATACCTAATATTATTGTCAGATCTGTCATATGAATGTCATATCCTTATGTTAGACGTTGACAGAGTAAACCTCTAGGACTGCAGGCACTGTTGTACCAATGATTGACCACCTTTTGCCGGGATTATTTTAGGACCCTGTATATTCGCCTTAACGATGTAGGGCACGCATGTAGTATGTTACATATGCGACAATATTCTTGTATGGATGATACTTAAGTTCAGGTTTTCCAAATTTAATGACATGACAGCATATAAGGGTGGGCGCTAAAGCTATTACATAGGTTGTACTGGAACACTTTATAAGCAAAGGATGGATAGCCCTTTTGATTTAAGTCTGCGATCAATGAACGTCTGCTGCTGTGAGTATTCATATGGCAGTTACTTACTGTGTCTACGACAAAATAATCAATAATCAGTTTTATAGCTTAGGACAAAAAGAAAGTACAGGTAACCTTATGACTGACCTGATTTTCTAAAAAAGTTGACTTAAGCGCTAGTGAAAGAATACACAGCATTTTAATAAATTATGATATTCCCAATAGATGTTATGTCCTTTTAGAGTAACCACCACTCATTATAGAAGATTAGTGCGGTGAATGAAGACAGGTTGTTTCCCCATTCGAAAGGAAAACAATGTGTTTGTTGCATGACATAGTGACATGACTACAGTTATTTTAAAATTATCACTGTAAGTCTTACATTGTGTTATCATTTTTCATACATCAGTCGTAACTGAATCATCAATGAATTATGTAAAGGGTAACAGTAAAAAGTTAAGGAACTTTTTTTGGAAGAAAAAGTTTTTGAAGCTATCTAAGAACTGCGCTTCAAGAGTGATAAGCACATCAGGTGCAGCTCATCATAATGATGCAGGGATAGCTCGGAACAATATCTTGATGTACCATCAAAAATACTTACCATTTGTTGTCTATTACAGATACCGACATTTCACTGGCGAGTTCCTGCACAGGATGACAACATTGGTGGCCTACTCCGAGACGAAGTACGATATTCTATGTACAAGCTTGCATTGTTTAGAATATTGAAGCAAAGGCTATATCCCATCAAATTCGGTTTTCTGGATTCTCTAGACTACAAAATGCATAGTTCAGGAAATGTTTATTATTTTATTATATCTAATCACTACCGATTAGGTTAGCCCAACATCAAATAAGCTACGAAGTTAATCGAAAAAATCTCGAGGTTCATATAAAGCAATTATCAATAGTGTAGCTTAAAGCGCACAAATGGACCGCTCGCGGTTTGCTTTTCATGCAGTACAACGTGCAATACATATTGCCGGTTATTCAAATCGTTTTAACGATTTTGGTTCTCATAGGCGCGCACATTGCTACTTGAGCGCAAAAACGAGGAAATTCCGGATGCAGAAAGCGTTGAGGAAATGTGGCGCTTACTTGAAGATCACGCGGTGGACGAAAACCTTGCTATTGACTACAGAGGATTTAAAAAAGTTCGTAGAAGTTATACTTATGTATTAAACATTAATATCAATCAGCGCTTGATGTAGATATTACAGGCCAAGAGAGAATAAGAAATCGCATTTTATATGCAATTACCTAGAACACATGCGCAACGGAATAGGCACTACCTGGCCTCTCGTAGGTCTGACAAGATGTTGTTAACCAACTGCTCTTTGTTTCTGTGCTTTTGTTTTTCACAGGTACGTCAGCTTTTGGGGCCGATGTACCAGCAGTTTTTTAGTGCTACCGTATTCTTCAAATTACTTCAAGATCATCCTCTTGGATACATGTCTATAAGAAATTTCTACAACTATGTCAATCGAAGGTGTGCACATAAGTTGGTTTTGTCTTGAATTATTTAGACAGGCCTTTCTGAGTTGCCTTAGGTTTGCATAACATTGCACAAGATGTTCGTTTATTCAAGCGAAACGTTTCTGTGATATTTCTTATTTTGACAGACGATGGTTATTGCAGACCCGGGTTGGGTTAGCGCTCTATGACGCTAACGGACAGGGTTATCTAAGCGAAGCTGACCTCGAGAACTATATTAATGGACTAATCCCAACGCTGAACCAGTTAAAGGTCAGTAAGACATTTGCGTTTTCGCAGAAAGGTTCAGAAAAACTACAAGCTTTGATGAGAGTCAAACCTCTGATAGCATCTCGCACCATCCAATAACTGAGATGACATCTAAATGCCGTTGACACTTGCTTTTGCATCTTCTTAGGGACTTGAACCGTCATTTCACTCCTTCTACTGCTGCACCGCGGTCCGTAAGTTCATCTTCTTTCTCGATCCGTATCGAACAGATCGGGTGAGAATTGACGAAATCATACTCTCATCTTTCTTAGACGATCTACTTGAACTTCGTGAAGATCTTCCCAGAGCTGCCCTTGAGGCCAACTGGTTCAGCGCGGTATCAACCAGAAAGGTAAACAACCTGACACTCTTATCTATATCTATCGATATGTCTCAGTAACATGCAAAACTGAATATAGGAAGTCATTAACTTATGTTATTAGTCAACCGGAGTCAAAAGCTGCTCTTAGAAAACTCGTTCAATCACTTTCAGATACAGCAAAGCACGTTGTCTGCCTTTGGTTGAAGAGTACTTTATGAAGTAATCTTTGAGATCTGCAGGCGAGTCAGTAGTAGATTTATCATATTATATTTAAGTGGCGGGTGGGTTAACCAACCCAATACTATGGCCATTTGAGACTCGTTTTAGATTATCTAAGCAAATTTAAACTTTTTTTTTTTTCGAACTATTTCAGGTGTATAGTCGTTTTATGGACCTGGACACCGACAAAAATGGAATGCTTTCCCGTCAAGAAATGTATGATTACGGGGAAGGTACATTCACAAAAACCTTCATTGATCGAGTGTTTCAAGAATGCATTACGTACCAGGTTAGCGCGAACAGCAACTTAAAATAGATAATTGCAAATAGCTAATTTGGTTGTTGTTTTTAGCAATTCAACGTTTACCGTATCTTTGTTAATTCATGGTGAATCTTATTTCAACAGGGTGAGATGGACTATAAAACGTACCTGGATTTGGTGTTAGCCTTGGAGAATCGTAGCCAGCCTGCTTCCATACATTTCTTCTTTAAAATATTTGACATCGATCACAAAGGTTATTTGGACAACTTTACCATGCGATTCTTCCTTCGAGCGATACTTGAAGTGGTAAACGATCCGATGCTCAAGGTTAGTGAAGTCACAACATATATTTGTAAAACTAACCCTAATCATTTTATTCAAAGACAAAGACAGAAAAATAAATCATCACGTATGTTAAGTGTATGATATTCTTTGTCAAGCACAACTAAATGTCATGCTCAATACAAACAGAAATACTTGCTGCGAGAAGATAGGGTCTCGGACTGTAGGCCCTGAGCGCCTGTCCTAGACGGATAATTTAATTCGCTTTTCTCCTACGCTACGATTATGAACCGCAGGTGGAAGATATCCTTGACGAAATTCACGATATCGTGAAACCAGTCGCGGCCGGTCGAATAACGCTAAAGGATCTTTTGAAATGTGGCCAAGGTGGTCTTGTCGTTTCGATGATGGCTGATGTTAACGGGTTCATGCGTTATGACGATCGACAATTCGAGCCTGATGACCAAGAAAGGCCAGATATATCAGAGCCACAGGCTTTGCATTTCGAGTGTCGGGATGATGCCAATTCAACTAAAAGGCGTGAAATCATAATTACAGAAGTTACAGAAGAAGATCGAAATAACGGTGGAGATCCTACGTCAGTTGACGGCAGTGAGCAACCCAAAAGTATTTGATAGATAACTAAAGGCGTTTCGAGCTTGTGACACTAATGGCACTCCTATTGGTCAGATTAAGTAAGCAAACACTTTTTTGTGTATAACAATGTAAATATTCATAGGTAAACGCGGATCTTAGACCTTTTGTGAAATTCTGAACTTTTCATTCCTTTATATGCCGTATACGGATTTCTTATTAGATTTGGCGAATTAAATAATCTGAATGTACTCATAAGTCATGGTTTGGTACTTTCATCTTCATGAACAGCATATTTACGCAGCACTTGAGCGCTGTCTTGAAACTATCTCGGAGATCTGATAATTCGTGAACTCAACTTCAAAATTCAAAAAGGCTCCACATTTGGAATTACATTAGTGCTATTCTATCCGATACGGTCAAAGGATCGCCTGAAGTAGTTTTAGATTTTTAAGATAGGATTTTTTGCTTAGGATACATATTAGATAATAATTTTTTGCCCTTAAGATATGGATTAGTAGTGCTAGTAAATTGGATTGAAACAATGTTAATGTGTAGTAGTGTTAATTTAACAACTTAGAATATTCCGAAAGTTCACTGAGATAAATGGGCCTAGTTCAGCAATTGTAAAGTAAAAATTATAACCCCAGTAGTGAGCCATTTTGTGTTACTCCAACCACCTGACATACGAGTCCTTTTTTCCGAAAACAGAAGAATACTAAGATTTAAGTCGCATGGAAACTTAAACATTAAGCTTATCCGGACTTCAGCTCAACTTATTAAAGGACATGTAGGGATCATAAATGGAGCAATACCAATGAATTCAAACTTCACAAAACGACTAGCAAGCCAACTTTTAGTTTAAAGCACTAAAACGAAGTCACTATAATTTGTTTGCCTTCACTTTCATTTTGCGCATCACCATGAGAAAAATCAGTGAATGACTCACATCACACAGGTTTGCCGAGCTTGATATTTGCAATATTTTACATTTTATAAAAGATACCATCAAGAAAATTATCGTAACAACAACTTTCGTACCTTATTTGATTTTTTCCTATATACATTTGAAACCACAGAATGACCCCACCAGAAATTATTTCCAACTTTTCAAGTTTTTCCTTGTGCAGTAGCCATTAGACAAGCAAATGAGGCTAACATACATATTAATCTGTTACTTAAACGATACGAATCAGTATTATGATATTGTTAATTAATACTAAAAAATTATTTGGCTTTTTCCGGTTATCCTTGAGCGCAAGCGACGTAAAAATTAACCATCGCCGCCGTAATAACACCGTTGATTTTGTATAAATTGGATTGCTCAAATAAAGCAAATATGTTCTGAGCACCAAGAACTTTATGTCAAGCGCAATTAAAAAAACACGCGAGTTTATTACTATATACATACAAAACTTTTATTCATTATCTTATTCATTATCTTTTATTTTCTATTCTTATGAGAAAAGTTACCAAAACCACGGAGTGATTGGGTAGAGGAAGTAATCACGAATAGAATTATTTAGTACTAATAGTAATGATGGCGTAAGATCAGTCTCACGAGTCTAACTGTGGCGTTGCTGTCTTTAACGAAGCAAATCTGAAATTACCTAAACTTTCCCTTTCTTCTGGTATGACCCTGGCAATGTGTCTCAAACATTTGCACCCGTACTGTACGTGCACACACCAATATGTTTTGCGGGCCGAGATGTATTCTCTTCATGCATCAAACGTGATAAACAGACTACCAAAAACCTAAGATCATGTGGCTCTGTAAGCTCATCCCGTTTCGTCGACATTTCTTACACACAGGCATTGTGAACAGCGGCAAAGGCAGGTAGTTTTTATCTTAATTTATTAAGTGTAATAATAACTAATTGTAATAAATCAAGGAATTAAGCTCTACAAACAGATTTATACTATACAATGTTTCTCCTAACTTTTGGGGCATCCGCCGGGTAACGCATTTTATCTTAAAGCGGTCCCCACATACACAGCTGTGCCATTAATTCACTTAGTTTTTTCAGTTGTTAATTTGGCATTTCCCTGACTCGCTACTTGTGTGTTATTATTACAGTTCACGTTTCTTGGGAGTTAAGGTATCTCAGCTGTCAACACATTCAGGTTTGCAAACATTTTTTCTACACAATTACGTCCAGATTTTCCTGCTAGTACACAATTGCGTTAATCACTTCTAATCAGTTCTTTGTTTCTACACGGTCCACTATGTCAGCTAGCTAGCTTTCACCAATCCTAACAGTAATAAATTTATGACGCTGGTCTGAAAACCGCGACACAAATCGTTATTTTATGACGCTGGCCTGAAAACCGCGACACAAATTGTTATAAATATGATTCTCCCTTTCGTTTACCTATTAACCACCTCTCTTCATGCAGTGCAGCTTTATAATATCGTGTAGTACTTATTACAAATAACGTTTCGTTGACGATGTTGTTATAATTTACTTCCACGTCGTCAATGGCTTTAATTCTCTCACTTGCCTGGTCGTTCGTTTGCTCGGACTTCTGGTTTTTTTTGCTGATATCATTATCTATCACTCACTTAAACTGATTCGTTCTCTCTTATACCCTTCATCAGCCTCCACGTACCCACATACAGTTTCTCTTCAATTACGGTATCTCTGAGGTCTCCGCCGCAAAGTCTTTTTTCCTCTATATATACTCTGTCGTCCCTAATTTTTGTCGTATCTGTATACACATAGCTGATCAAGCTTGCCATCGTCCTTATCTTGATACGCTTGCATAAACTTTATGCATTTCAACACTATTTCTGTCTGTTATTTCAGGTGTGTGTGCGTTAATGTTTTCACAAGTTTGTGTGCCTGTAATTCAGTGTGCTTATGCAATCTTAATTAGAGCGATATAATTTGAAAGTATTTCTTCTAACAACTAGAATGGAAGAAGTGCATCTTTTTCCAGCCTTGTTGTTGTTGTTGTTGTTTCCATTTTCTAGAAAATGGCGCCAGCTGAGGGCCAGTTCATGCTCGGCGTAGTTGTAAACGGAGTAAACTGTTTAGGAGTTAGACCCAAGGGTTCAATGGTCGTAGTATCGTATACTTCGGCATGGCTGAGGGCCTCCCCTTAATTTCGTCAAATTTCTTGTTCTTATGTTTTGTTAGTAAAGTTCGTTTTCAAAGCGAACTGTTTCTTGGAGCTTACGCTTGCTCAAAGTTAAAGGTGTTTTTCTATGCAAGTTGGTATCAGCTTTCCCGTTTTGTCACGGCGGTCTTTCTCCTGCTAAGGCTCCTTGGAACAGGTTAGCTTCTGTTAAAACAACCAGTAGACCTGTTCCCAGAAGTCTTACCTCTGATGATTAACTTATAGGCGAGTTTCCTGTGTTCGTGTAGAAGTTACCACGAGCAATGTTGTCCGTTGAACGGCTGCAATGGCGCAAAACGTTTCCAGTAAGGGTTGGCCATTGTTAAGCGTGCAGACATAAATACTGAAACCGATGTTTCATGCCTATGAGGGCTTATTGTTGAAATTTTTAGGCAATCATTAATCAGATACGTCTTCGGTGGCTCCCGAATGCAGCTGAGCAAGGAGTTCTCTACGTCGGTCTTCCAATTCTCGCTCTGACAGCATGGCCTCGTCTGCTTCTCTGAAAAAAGGACAAAAGTAGACGTAAACGTAAATAGTTTACATCGTAAAGGAACACAATGGTTCATCGCACATACTAGCGATTAGTTTTTTTTGTAATTACTATTTGTAAATAAATTACAGATAGTAATTACAAAATAACTATGTTTTTTCATAAATCTGGTCACCCGATTAAATATCTGCGTGCAGGGTAATCCTATTACCTGTGTGTAACTTCACCTTCCTCCGGAGTGGCCTCACGGTAATGCCTATATTTCTCCGAAGCTTTATAGCCGCTTTCACTTTCGTCCTCTACGGGGGAAAATCGCTTCGATGGTGAAGGGCTTGCTTCCAAGTATCGACTATACATGTCGAGCAATTTGGCGAGGATCAAAAATAACGCAACGAAAACGAAGAAACGTTAGTACCTTTTTAAGCAAACCTAACTTTTAGTAACGGAGCATTAGTTCCATTTTAGGCAGCATTATTTAATGGAAATACTTCAATATTGAACTATTTACTTTAAGTGTAACGCGTAGTTTTTGTTTTTATGAAGAAGTGTAACGCGTAGCTTATGCACGATGAATATCTATTACTGCTAAGTTACTGATGAAAAAGTCGCTACTCTATGCGTGCATAAATATTTAAGGCTTAGTAACAACGTCAGAAATTGCATGAAGAGTAACTAGCTGAATATCTTTACCACAGTAACGTCGTTCTGCTTTCTCCGCAGAATCCTGATGTGGATCTATACGGCCAGCCGATTAGTTTTCTAAATATACGACTAAAGGGTGTGTATAAACACAGACTTTCAGACTCTGCCTAGGTCCGTATCTTTTTTAGTACTAGATCTCTTAAAGTTCCCAAGTTCAGGACACTGCTCTTTGCTCCCAACTATGAATTACGAGTTTACATTTAACACCAACTTACTAACACATAGGCGAATAACGCGTACTGCTGGAAATTCTATCTATGGCAGCAAAAAACAAAAATACAGAGCCCTTTAAAGGCAGTATCGAGGTGACCGCACAATTTTTGAACTGTGTGGTGATCTTTAAACATATACGGAAGCGACTGGACGCTGCACGAATCATGCCTGTGCATATTAAATATTTGCAGCTCACTCAAAACCGTGCGAACAAGCAAAACAGTGTGCCTATTTTTCCACACGTGCCCATTAAATTGAACCGGAGAAATATTTTAATGCACGTAATGTTTTTTATTAATAAGTAACGACAAAAGAAGGAAATGTCAGGGAAAGGGGATGAGAGAGACACGGTAGAAATTCATTTTTGTATATTACATAGTAAGAAACCCCTATTCGGTAATTTCGATAGATATTTATGCATATGTGTATATATTATATGCATATGTTTATGCATATGTGTATATATAATATGCATATGTGTATATATAAAAATGAGATACTGGCGCATCGACAGCACCTTCCCTCAGTTCAAGCCAGTTAACTCGATTCACTGAGGTCTCTATCGCGCTGTTGTGAGTTGGATTTATGATTGCTTTCTTTGGAATGATTGTTGCTGTTGTTGCTGACTTTCTTCTTGAGGCCCGAACGAGATTTTTTTGTCGAGCCAGTGGCTGCTGTTGTAGCGCACCTTTTCTTGAGCGATGGGGAGGGACTTCGGGATTGGTATCGGCTTTTCTTTTTCTTTTTCTTCTTTCGTGATGAACCACCGGAACTACTGCTAATCGACGTTACTGAAGACCGCGACGATGAACGACTGAAGTTGGCCGACGGCGAAAAAGTTTGTAAAACACACGGATGTTAGTTATACCCAACTTCTCGAGTAAACAGCTAAATCGCTGGAGCTCTTTAAGCGTTCGTGCGTGTCACATCTTGTTAGCCTACGTACTATGATGTTAAACACAAAAGTTAAACAAAAAAGCAGGAGCAACCCATTCAAGATACGTACTTGCGTTTGTGCTTTGTGTTCTTTTTACTTTTCTTGCTGCGGCCGTGATGATGACTGCACGCCTCCTCTAAGGCAGTTGTATATTCTTTAAATACCCGCACACGTTCGGATTCAAGCAAGAGACCGTTGAAATCGGGATGGGATTCAATCAAAGGCCGGATCTTATCGTACGAAGAATCGTATTCTACGGGTGGACTCAGATTTCGTAATATAGACCTATAGATGAAAAAAATTTCAGATTTTTGAGACCCTAATAAATTCGCCCCAATTCTTTTCTATTCGGTTTAAAATTTGTTTGAATTAAATGGTCTAATTCTAAAACTAATATCGCCTTACCCTTTTGTACATTTTTTCATTGCATTCATAATTGTAAATTTCGAAATACTACCAAATATATATATCGTAGGCCACGCACCTGAAAGCTGCTTCCGCTCGTTTCACCTTTCGCTGTTCCTCTCTCAGTCTTTCCTTTTCCCTGGCAGCTGCCTTTTCCATGAGGGCTGTATACGTCAGCTTTACATTGCCAGCGTCCAAAGTCGCGCTGCGTTTATCTTCTGATATCACCGTGACAAACTGCTCAAACTGTGTATCAACTTCTACGGTGAAATTTTTCTCCCGCAATATCTCCTATAACATTATTGATTCACATTAAGTTATGCGCCTTGATTTTGTCTTAAAAATGTTTAATTATATTTTAGAATATTACCAAGCTAAATATTCTGTATTATGACTAACGACCTTGATTTATTTTTCTGATTATATTGTAGACACTACTGTAGAATTTCTGTGGTTCCGGGGCGAAAATAATTTTCGCATCCATCCATTATATTTCATTAATATAATTAAAGGCGTTCTGCAGAAGCTGAAACAACGATAACCTGACGGTGTAAGATTCGGACTATACGGCAAATGCATTAAAAAAGTACTTTCAATTTTTGTCGAGTTGCTAAAAATCTATGTGCTCTGGCATTGATTGCCATGGTGGAAAACGTCTTTTCTGTTTACTAGCTCCAGTTGATTTTACCAAAGGGATGTTGTAATTTTGTTAGTTGTTGACAATCGGAATCAATTGTTTTGCCAGGCGACAGCAGCTCGTATTGTACGGAATTTTCCAATTCCATCAAACACTCAACATCCCCTTCTTTGGCATACATGTAAGCTTTGCCGCCAATTGTAAATCATTTGTTATATTTGTTGTTTCCGTGATAATGTAGCATGTGGTATGTGATCCATATTTTATCGCCCGTGATGCACCGCTTTAAAAACGCCCCGATTTCTGTAGAATTTCGCAGATCTAAATACGATCTAGGTATGAATAAATTATTTTAGATCAATTCGTATGACATCTAATCATCGAAGTTTTTCTTGTAGCCAGCTTTCTTCAATTAGTTTAAAATGGTGGATGTTTAGTTCTTTGGTAGATACCATGGTTACTCACCGTCAGTCAGCTCAATTTTGGCAATTTCATCAACTTTTGCCATTATTGGTCGAACACTAAGGGGAACATCTACCGTAACGAAATTTTTAAAACGAAAGCGACAGAACTATCCTTTCATCCGTTTCTTCTTATAACGCTCCTTGACCATAAACAGCACACATTTTTTCGTAGGATTGTGCAACACCTATGTCTTTGTCACAGTAGAACTTTAAAATATAGTGAATTTGTGCTAACATTTCACTTATCTTCAAGACGCTTTGTCTGAATAAACAGATGTCAACAACTTCAGCACATCTGCTACTGCCTATCTTAATAACACCAATATTATCTGAGATATGTGACCTTAAAGCCGTCTAACTAGCAAAACGGTCAATACATATCCGACAACTCAAAATAATATTCCTCATAATTATGTCGTGGCAATATATTATTCAGTTTGGTCGAACAAAGTATTTGCTTGTCCAGAGGCAATCGGGGTTGACCATTGTAAAGATATGCAAATAAGATGTCCTTTTCGTACCTTAATTATCTTCTTCTCATCAATGAGCCGATCTTTGAGCTCAGCAACGAAAAATTTAAAAAGGTCGAGCGGCGTTGAACCAGGTTGGCCAAGCATATTGTTGAATCTAGGATCGCTACGAATGACCGGATACAGTTCGCTCCACAATGACATTGATGTGAGTTTGCCTTTGTCATGCAAATCAGCCAAGAGAGCCTGAAAGCCCTCACGGGCCTTCCGTTGACTCCTTTTTAGCACCTATAAAAAGAAATGAGAAAAATGGAATCATCAATATTCTTGTCTAAATAAACCCGACTGCACACTACAATACTTTTGCAATTCTTGGACGAATTGGGTAACTTAAGCTAACTTACGGAATAGTCACTCAATGCGGACAAACTTGATCTGCTTTCGAAAAAACCTTGATCACCAGGTAGCGACTACTAAGCCCTTGAGAATTTTAGCCAAATTGGAATTACCATTCATTATAACGCAAAGCGTTGTTTTTAATTATGTATTTTCCCTATTGTTATCAAAACTGATCGTCTTCATGCTAAATGCTAAAAAGTGATACATCAAGGAGACGGTAGAATAAAGCAGATTCAGTCCCAATATTAGACAAGCGCTTTTTTGGAAGAATTGAGGTTTTTAAGCCTTGAGGTAATTAAAAATCACCAACAAAAAAATATTACTTAAAAAAACCATAGAAGTTTATGACAGCATTAACGATAGAAATTTTAATTACCTTTTTCTCACGCTCTCGCTCAGCTTCATGCTCTTTTTCAAGCTCTCGGATATGATCCTCGAAAATTGTCAAAGCATCCTCTTTGTCCATGCCTAGCAGCTCGGCGTCTTCCGCAAAAGTAGGATTATCTAATAGCAGTTGTTGTGCTTCTTGCCACGTTGTCCTGTGGGTAACTTCTGCCATTGCGTCGAGAATGTCCGCAAGAGTAGCCATGTTCTTCTTACGTAACGCTCGCTGGGCTTCTTTGTCACGTTTGGTTACAATAGTCATGATATCATCGTATAGTTCTTTACGTTCCCGATCGCCAACTGCCGTCCAAACAGGTAGATGTCCGAAGAGCTCATACGCTTTTTTGTACCTATTTAAAGCAATTGAAAAGGTGGTAAACGTTTAATATTAAAGCGATTCCGAACTATAACATATGGGAAAAACTTCTTTTACTGGTAAGTCATGCAACGTACGCATAAACTCTTTTGCATCGAATAAATTATACGTTCGTGTTATTTATTCGAATGTGTGTCACTAATTCTCCGTTAAAAATTAAAACCAAGATTTGGCATACAATCCGTTAGGTTATTTTACTTCAGTCCACTTTACCTGACGTTCATATTCAGCTGTGGCGAGTTTAGCAAAAATTGTTCAAGATCCTCCTTGGCCTTTCGAATTTTCATTCGTTGCTCTTCTTTCTCTTCCTTAGCGCGTTGTGTTTTATATAAATTAAAAATCTGTTTGCGATCCGGCAATTTTTTTAGAGCTGCATAGCGGGGATCTTGTGAAATAGCTTTAACGGCATTTTCCCACGATGCATTACTTGCCACATTACGTTCTCGGAGGAGAACTCGAAACGCATCCGCCATTTCTCTCTTATCCTTGTATTCCAACTGAAGACGGAAATACACATAATAACATGGTCAATCCTAATCACGACAAATAACATGTTTCACGATTCTCTAGTACTAATATGTATTTAGCCACGATAAATCTAAAAATATAAAATTGTTCATAAATTTAAAAATAAACTACGATATTGCACAAGATTATAATGTGCAATAATAATTATCGTCGTTCAAGTGAAAATGTTACACATTTTGTATCGCCAACCTTATGAAGGGAAAAGGAATTACCTTTACGACTGCGCCATCTTGGTTCGATTGTGAGTCATCGTCCGGTGCAAAAGACGTGCGCGATGCCTCATCAATGGGCGGCTGTTCAACTGATGCGACCGGGGAATTAATTGTTGGCGTTCCCGACGCAGAATTAGGCTGAAAAAATCACGCATATAGATCTCACAATATTAAACCTCTTCGATGGCTAACTCCCAACTGCCCGTCTTACGTGTCTTCTCAACACAAGTAAGCTCGAGGAAGCAAAAAAAATTCTCCATAATCAACGATCCGTCCTTCATTTGGTTTTTACTGGAGGTCGAAGTCCGAATTCAAACCTATTTACCATTTTACCGTAGTTTCCCACTACAACGTGACAACCACATACACTAGCAACTAAGCACTACAATAGTGGTAACAATAAACTGTGTTTGTTTTAATTCCGATCACATGTTACAGTCTAACAATCGTTACTCTTAGAACAAACACGAATTAATACTTTCATCGTTAAAACTTACGAGCTCGAGTCTGACAGCCGTTTTGACCTTTCCTTCCATTTCGAGAAGACGTCGGATGTCCTCGAGTTCTTTAGGAATGGACCATTTGCTCTCTTTAGTTTCGGCATTGTAATAATACAGTCGGCCAGACTCCGATTTGTACTCTTTCCAAGGACATCGCGAGAGAAGAAGCTCGGTTGATGATTTCAACTCATCCGGTTTGTCCCACGATGACTTTCTCGTTACTGTAAAACCAATACACAAACAAATACGGCACAGTTCATTGATAGTACAGTAATCCTTAATGCATGCTCTATTTTTCGACTAAAAGGATTCTTCTGTCAAGTGCAATGTTAACTAAAAGCCTGTACACAACCGTTTATAAATAATTTTGCTCGTTCGACACGTTGTTCATTTTTATGATGCGTGGTGCACCAGCCACACCCGAGGCTCAACATCTAGATGCTAACCTCCTGCGTACAGATGCTAGCCTAAACCTGTAACAACTTTGCCCTCAGTGTACACCCATACTGTTGATCTATTGCCATCGAACTTTTCTACGTATTTTATCAAATTTATGTGATATTCGACCCACCTGAATTATAATAGTATATTCGGCCATCTGGCGAAGTATGTTCTGTCCAGTCACACTGAGCTGTATTGCCAGTTTGAGTGGTATCACTCGCGCCGACCGAAGGTGTTGCTGGAGGTAATGGAGCCTCCGTTGGATTCGCGGGAGATCCTGCGGCTACAGCAGCTGCTACTGATGTTGGCGCCGCCACAACGTTAGTAGGTGCATCACCAGGAAGAGGTATTTGGACCGGAGCGGACTGAAACAGTTGTTAGGTTCTGGCTGTTGAGGTAAATAAATACATTCAACTCTGTACATCATGAAGGATGTAGTATTGGAAAACGAACGGATTGTTTTATAGACGTCCCCATATTTTAACATTGTCTGACCTACTCAAATAGCGACGAATGAAACGAAATCGGCCTGTGTTACAAAAAGACAGAGATAGTTCCGATTGACAGTTGTGCCTTGCTAATGGGTAAGTGCATGCAGCTCAGAAGTTTCCTCTTATTATCCGTATTAAGGGATACAACAATTCGACCGACTTACCACGGCCTCGTTACGATATAGGTTTCGAAGTAAAATTGCACAAACCACAGTTCAATGTATTTTCACGAACTATGTGCTAAACTGTGTTCATTTACCTGCGTAAACAGTTACATGTTTAGCTCGATAGTGAAATTACGCAGCAGCACACTTTAACATAACCAGAAGGGTCAGCTAGCCCGTTATGTAATGATTGTTTTATTCTAATAACTGTTCTGTAATACGTATGTATATCTTCTGCTTTGAGCGGGCAGCTTGTATCAAACTAATAACGCGTGTCGTGCTACTCTTAACGTGTTGATCATACAAACAGGAGAAATACATACCATAAACTGGAATTGAGTAAAAATTAAGTTTAGTATGTCACTGGGTCAGAAAAACCAATACCAATAGGTATGAAAGGCTGTTCGGGTTCCCCTTTTTTTAATCGAAGGTTGGTAAAATATTTAGAAAGTCCAAATGGGAAAAACTAGTTTTCCAATACAAATGCCATACTAACCTAAGGAAAAAAACATTTTTTCGCGACATCATCAATATCATAGCAATCATAACAGAACGCCGACTCCCGTAACGTTCCGTTTTTCACGTAATCATACAGATGCATACAGGTAACAAATAGAAGGGTTTAAGAAAAAGTAGAGGAAGTTCCAGCAATCAAGCAATAATTATTTAGTGGAGCTTATTTAGTAACCATATTGTCAACGTACTGTTTTGTTAATCCATTTGGTTTCATACTAAGCAAATAGAGTCACATCGCGCGCATTTGAGGTTCGGCTTTGAAAGCAAGCTGGCTACTTTTCAATATACTAGAAGTTACAAGCATGTAAGAAAACACAAGACTGTACTCGTTCTGCACTTACCGGCACTTGTGGGTACGCTGGTGCCGCGGCGGGATTGAACCCGACGAAGGCTGGTACTCCTGCCGGAAACGTCGGCATAATCCCGGCAGCCAATAGGTGTGGATCCATTGTGTAGGGATGTTATCCCTCAGGGTAATTGCTCTTCACATAGATAAGATACGGTTGTCGTCATCGTGGCAACCAAGTGGAAATTGTTATGAGTCCGTTAGATCACTAATTCAGGCGCCAAACAGTAACAGTTTACACGAAGGGGGTGGGGGATAACAGCACGAACCGACGAATGAGCGCCGAAAACACCAAGACTATGCAAAGCTACTTTACGAATCAAATCAGATGTATACACTATGCCAGTATGGCTCATACACAAACACAATAACTCAAGGAATCTATGTACACCATCTGAGATTTGGGGAAGTGACCGCCGCGACGACACAAACGAATCATACATACACAAACATATTAATATATATATTGATATAATATATACAAGTATGTGTACACGACAAGGCTGCCCGGCAACTGCTCCACTGCTGCGTTAGCTTGGCAGATGGACGCTATTGTGCTAACTGTAGTTACTGTTGCTTATTGCTTCTGCTTGATCGCAGGACAAAGGGCGTTCAGGGCCGGATCAAGATTGCTAGCCCGATAGCCTGTGGTTGGCACACGATTTTCAGCTTTAAATGTGCACAGTAGTCTACCAGCAGCAGTAGTCTCTATCGCCGTTCGTTTGGCAGGCGGCCGAACCGATTGTGCGGCTCGTGCCGACGAATTAATTGCTGAGAGGTGTTATTTATGAGTTGACGAAAATTTATTCAACTACCTCGAATCGACTAGCAGCCTCGGAGTCGCGATTCCATACAGGAATTCGCCCAACATCGCCTATAATAATCTCAAATTATCTCACTAGAAATTTCAACGAATCGGACCGAACTGTCGACGACGCTGTCGAAATCGAAACCACCGCAGACTGAACAGCTACGATGTGACTACAACATCCGAACAGCTATGGGACAGTAGGTGAATGGATGGATTGTTATTTACAAGCAGGTGCCTACCACTAGTAATTGGTACCAACAGCAGCATTGGAGTGTTGAGCTATTAAGAATCGTTGTTGTCAGTCCCGTCAAAATGCTTCTGCTGCCGCAGATGCTACCAGTAGTGGTACTGTAGATGTCGGTTTGGCAAGATTGGCACCGGCACGCCGTGCCTGTAAAACTGATTGGCAAGAAAGGGAGAGCAGGAAGGCGAGGGAAACTTCGTTGGTCCAATTCAAATTTATAGCGGGAAGGGACAATATACGAGGTACGTTCACCTGAAGCATGGAGTAGTTCAGATCGGAGGAAAAGATTAGAACTTCGAAAAATCTATGATACTGACAGTACTACCAAGTAGAATAAAACCTAGAACTAACTTGTTCTGTGAAAGCTATATAATTGAATGCCTAGCATTAACACATAATTCGCAAAAAAAATTAGTAGATCAATCTTAACTATTGTATTGTAAGGTCCGACAAATTACAGCTGATAGAGGGCAGATCACATCTTTAAATAGAGTTTCAATTGCAAAAAAATCGATATACATTATATTCTTTGCCTAATAATAAGATGGATAATATACCGTTAGTAAGGTAAACCCTCTAGAAATTAGTTGTTTAGATA
Organism: Varroa jacobsoni; assembly: GCF_002532875.2. Lineage (NCBI taxonomy): Eukaryota > Metazoa > Arthropoda > Arachnida > Mesostigmata > Varroidae > Varroa > Varroa jacobsoni. The sequence goes on from NW_019214034.1 coordinate 148,291, forward strand.
TTAACATTGAATCAATCAGAAATAACACAAAATTTACAGTTGGAAAAAAAGCACCGGCCTGATGCTTCCATAAAGGGATCTGTAGAATCCACCGAGATGACAAAATTAATTTCCGCTTTATTTATAACTGAACGAAATCTCATTTCAAACTGCCTCACTAGAAACAAAGCGCAATTGGACTTTCGTTAATAAATGATATAGATCGAAATAATAATTTTTCGTATTTGCATGAGGCGGCTTTCCAGGTACGCGTGTTCTATCGCTTTTTCTTTAACAACAACAAGTTAAAGTTGTAAAACTTCTTAGTGAGGATAACATGTACGTAAGATATTATAAATAGCACATAAAAATCCTTTCAGCCGGCAGAATAACTCTCTAAAATACCAAGCGCCAGAAATACAATCCATGTTCAATTAGGAACAAGCTATTTTCAACGGTTAGAACCGTCGAGAACTGTTTAAGTAGTCCGCTTACTAAGTGAAAAATATTTTCTGTAACTGGTAGCATGTACTTAGTATTTTAGTTACAGTCCAATATTAGAGCATTTAGCTATTACTACAATGAAGAAAAATAGCATATCATTGGTAGTGCATAAGATAAAGCTTGAAACACCTGTTATTGTATGGTATCTCTTGAGTCTAATTTATGCATACCGAATCTCGCAACAGAGCCATACGATCGGAAAAATATAGAGACCAATATTTAACATGTAACAGTATCCATAACAGAATATGACTTCACCAACCACGATTTTTTTTTGTAATTGCATCGCTTTTTTACCTTTTAGGCTTCTTCTCAGTATTGCTCCGGTACTGTGACTCTGCTGAAGTAATTCGTTCGGTACAAAGTTCTCACATATCCGGAATTGCTCTGTCCGCTTCTCCGACACAGTTTTAATATGCCAAATATTGAGCCTAAGCTTTCTACTAAAAACGCAGCCAAAAACCCAACTCCATGTGAACTTATGTTAGAGAAATACATAACAAATTTTCATTTATTTTCCTACATTTAATTAGTTCCAATCTATTTTATTTTATACATTAGGCTTTCCTGTCAACTTATGAGCAATTTAGAAAAGCAACAATTTCCTATTTCCAGGCCAAGTCTGGCACAATTACTCTGTTCACAATTTCTAACAGGCGCCTTTCTTTCCTTAGTCTAACCATATCAATGTATAAGCTCTGAAGGGCAAAGAAACGTAATTTCTGAATTATTAGGATTCAAATATACACTTATATCACGACCAAACAGCAATTACCTAATATAAAATACGATTATTATGTTAATTCAGGTGCTTCTGGAACTGCACGTTATCACGTATTTCATTAAACCGATCTCGGCTTGGAATGCGATGTTCTATTCTTAATTATATACAGGAAAAGTATTTTTTTTCTAATCATTTCTTAGTGATTGGTTTTAATGACATTGAACATAGATGACGAAGGAAATACGTCGTTCCTTAGTTCAATTTTTGCTTATAATAATATTTTTACACTGATTAAGGACAGACAGGTAAGCAATTATTTAAAATTTTTGTCTAATTTAGTACACTTCAGGTAATGAACACCATGTGTAACCGCCAAATAGGTGCACTTATTAAGAACACTTTGATGATTCCTTATTTCCGCACAATGCACTTCTATGCCATTATGCAGTCCACAATTTTAAATCTGAGTGAACAACAAATGCACCATCATTTCGGTTGACGATGCATCAATTTTTTACATTCGTGCCGCATTTATGTGGGCAAAAGTAGAACTGAAATCATGAGCAACAGCCCCCTGCCTTGATCTCCTTTCTGTGGCGAAGGTAAAATCTTCTGATAGAATCACGTCTAAATATCATAGAAGGTGCCGTATGATAATCCAATACCATTAAATATTACAAGGCGGAAAATATAGGTGGCGCATTAACCAAGTAACCAACTTTAAGCAGTTACAATCATTTCAATTATAAAAATATTAAAGTAATGCTTAATACAAAACGAAAAAATGTAATAGAAATTATTTTCACAACACAACTATAATTCCTAGGTAGACTAGCTACGTCCAGTACGTGCTCGCGTCTACACTTCGTACACCGGTTGATCACTTTTGTTATTTTCGATTTTACTCACCGCTTTGTACATGATACCCAGACACGCACACACACGCATACACAGAGATAAATCTATACTTAACTGTACCTCTTGTATAAACCATTATCTGCAAATTCTCAACTAATAATTATTACATGATCGGAACATCGAATGGCCTTCTTGTCTATCTCAACTTCCTTCTGCATAGGCTTTGTGTAGCAGTATTGACAAACTATGTGCTCTTAGGTTGCCCTGATTGGACGCATCCATCGGGACGTACTTATAAAATGTGTGTAAGTATATTGATGGTCTATTTAATGTTAATCAGTAGTAAACGCCTTAACATACTTTCTATTGTTTTTCATTGCTTTAATAGCTTCGTATATAAAATGCCTGTAGAGCTGCGTAGATACAGAACTAAACATCACTGAGGCCGAGCTCAGGTCAGGCACTATTGAAGATACCTGCAGATATGTCATCTATAGTACAGCAATATCGTATTGTATTCTACAATGCAAGACTAGAGTCCCTTTCTTACAACGAATAGAACGTTTTAGTGTGTGGCTATATACTATTTCGCTGCGTCGAATGTCTTTTTATCGACTTTGCTAGAGGGCAAAGCACCAACAAGAAAATAATGCACAGAAACGTTGGTTATTATTGTTGTTTTTGTTGTTGTTGTTGTTGTTATTGTTGCTGTCTAGATACCCATGCGGGAGCACAGAACAAGTATTTTTGGTAGTGTTCATAAAATGACCTACATATTATTCATAAAAAAATTAGCGGCTGTCATCTTCATGACGTCTGCCATTATCGTCGTCTTCTTGATTCAGCATATCGATAAAATGCTCTACAGCGACGTGTAGAGAAGCCGCTAAAGTGCGCGCAAGTCGTTCAGTTTCGCGGCGCTGTCTTCGCCGCTCCTCCGACCTGCAATAAAATACATATTTGCTTATTGTGGCTAAGTAGATTAAGATCACTGGGCGAAACTGATCTTCAAACAGTACGATTTTTACATCAGACTTCTCTAAAAACTAGTTTTAGTGGGGATTTTAGGGGTATTACCTTAATGTTGCTAAAACATCCTCAGGCACAGCTTGCTGTTGGGGCCCAAGAGCTACGGGCGGCCCTTGTGCTAGCCTCTGTATAAGTGATTCCATATTAATAAGACGATTTTCCAGAGATGCGTGGTCACGCTCTCTACCGGCATAATTAGATGCTTCTACGGATCTCCTAAGAGCAGTAAGTTCATCGAGAACCCTCGCGCTTTGTTCCACCCTATGCCTGTCCCGTTCTAACATCTGTTGATGAAGATTCGCTACTTGGGCTTCAAGATCCATTAGACGGTTCGTCAATATGTCTAGTGAATAGATGCACACATCCATAACAATAGTTAATAATGCTATGCCAGGTAAGAATCATGTGGCTGTGAAAGGAATATTACTACAATGAAGAAGACATAATATGTCTTCTTTTTTATAATATATAAAAGTGATAAACTGTGTTCCAACCAAAAATAAAAAAAACTGTAATCGTTCCACACATTAACAAAATGCGTCACTGTATAATAATTGAGATTCAATAATATCAGCTTTCCACGAACGCCACCGACAATTGCAGATGCAAAAACTATCATGTTATTAATGTTAATTATTAATTAGTTGATGTTATTAATGTCTGCATTAAAATAATATTACTAAGATGGTCAACGCATACTCTATAATCTAAAATGTATAGTCTACATCTGCGTTGCTGATGGTTCCGTTGAAAAAGGTATTTCATAAACGTCCCGTACAATCACGTCCATATTACATACCAACAGGATATGTTTGATTTCCAGCTGCAATTGGCCCTATGAGCACGCCATTGTTATCCACAGTTTGAACTCCTCCACTTATCGCTACTGCTTGCGCCATTCGGGCTAACGACCCTGGCAAATGTTGCTGATTTGTGTTCATCCCCATAGGGGAACCTCGAGGTTCTATTCGAAGGTCGTGACTACCTGGTGATCTCCGTGGCCTAAGACGCGCTCCCCCGCAGTGGCTACCGGAAGCTCTTGCGTGTGCCCCCGCGTGAGCGCCCGAAGCGTCAAGAGCCATATCGGGTAAGCTGTGCTGCTTGCACACATGTTACGTTATTAACAAACCTTGTCAGAAAACCTATAATATTTTGTATCGGGTGTGCTAAAAAATTCCAGTCAATTTGAACGTTCCCGGAATGCAAGAACAAGTTTCTACCCGTGCTTCCATTTTATGTCAGTCCAGCCCAGAAAGCTGAATCCGCTACATATATGAAAAACAATGTTCGCTAAATATCCTTCCAAGGACCGCTTGCATAATGCAAACCGTCTCACGTAATTTTAAACCACAGCTTTGCGCAGTTCAACGTTAATTTTATTAGTGATTTCACGTGTACAGTGTTTCAGGCCGTGGATTGTTTTCGGCGTTAGATTCTGTCTTTCATATAGCAAATAAGAAAAGATCGAAAAGAGTCAAATTACAGGACCGGGCGGCCACTAGATGTCACCGGTGCATATCGAGATCAGCTGGCCTGGGCACATGGCACAAGCAGATTATTTGTTTCCGCGTGGTGTGACAAGTCGCACTATCTTGTTGAAGCCAAAGGTTGTTTGCAATCAATCCGTTCACTTCAGTTTACGAAAATGCTTGCAACACCAACGATAAAGATGGCCATTGACTGCTGCTGCCATTTCATCATCATTTTCAAAGGAACAGAGCCCAATGACGTCTTCATTCCACAGGTCGTACCATATAATGATATTTTGCAAGTGATGCGGTTGTTCGAAACTAATCCTTGGATCTTTCATATACGACAATTTTATTTACTCTCACAGCCCGGCGTGAAATGAGCTTTCTCGGAAAAGGTGATGACATCAAAGTAATTATTTCGTATAACGTGGGCTAAAAGTTTCTAGCCCTGAAATCACATGTTGGTTTTGCGCTTTAATACGAATAAACACCGCTGACCACATGTTAGTCCTATATCATTAATTCTTAAGTTTAGTGTACCCTGTAGGGATAAATATGATACAAAATGAGTGCTTTTTGGTTAGCGGACTTGTTAAGCTTAACTCGTGCTGAGGTCGTCGGATCGGCATCCACGCTGCAGCGATCTTGCGAGTTGTTTGTTCTGTTTGTCGTCTGTTTGGTTTCACTTTATTTTCAAATGAGGTAGTTCTCCAAATTTCTTAATCAATTGCCTCAACGTTTTTTTCCAGCAAGGAATATTGTCCGTGTTCTGTGTGACACATGTGGATTGTCGCCGTAATAAAGCTTCTATTTGCACAGTAGATTTTACAAGAAACAAACATTACTTTAGACTACAGCTTTTCATAGTCACAAATCACACATACTGCCATGCTTATTGTTTGACAGTCGTGTAAGTTTCACATATTACAGACACACGGGAGGAAGACGAAATCGATTTTAGATATTTAACTTAACCTATATTTTTTACACAGAGTGATGCATTTAAATTGGAAAAACGACGGGCTCCTGGCCATTACGGGCATGAGCTTATCCGTTACTTCTGGTGGTAGATAAAAATCTTTTTCGAACAAACCAACAAGTTCATGGTGAACAACGATACGTCATTTTCATAATTTTAGCAAGGATCAGCTATTATCCAACTTTTCCACGCTGCACAAACGTCACCAGGAATAATTTCTTTTTAGCCCAAAACTCATGGCTTACGTTATTGTTAGTTTTTTGCACATCTGAAGAATCCGATGAAAATTTTCTGAGGCAAACCGGATAATCCTCAATAGGGTTTAGAGTTGAAGGGCTAGAAAACTTATCACAGTGGCTTCAAAACCATGTTTTATATATTTACTTTTTTAATACAGAAACGAACAACCATTTTAGAGGGAAGGGTATCAAATGGAATCCTTTCGGTAAGCTCTAAATATTAGTGCCTTTGAGCCTTTTTGCGCTGTTTGAACTTTTTTTTAAACGTTGTGAGCCTTTGTATTTTGCGGATTTTTGGTCTGCTATCCGCCCGTGATTCGGTTACATTTTTTTTGTATGCAGCGAACTAGAACAAGACATGAACCAGTTTACACCTTCTAATATCAGTTGATCCACGGCTACTACTACACGTTTATTTGCGGATTAACAAAAGATATTCTGTAAATCACTAGTTAAGAGTTTAAGTCTCAATTTAAAGCTGTAATCAGGGTAACTGGTGGTGATATTGAATAGACATAATACTCAAAAGTAGAACTCCTAGCACAAGCTAAACATTTAGTTGAAATATCTCAAAGCACAAAAAAGTTCTAAATTCAGACGCGCCATTCTGTATAGGTATATACCCAGAGAGAGGAGAGAACGTGCGCTACCATACATAGGACATATTTCAACTGTATGCAAGCCGGTTTAAATATTACAGTAAAAAAAATAGGTTGATAGTTGAATGAAATATATTATAAAACGTTTATAATGAATGTGCAAAATTACCTGCGCTGCTGCAGCTGCCTGGCCTTGGGCTTGGTCTGCATCTAGTGCCATATCAGGCAACCGTTGGTTATGCAGTGCTCCCATTCGATCAATGTCAAAGTCAGGAGGAGGTGGATCTCGGCCGGCGGCTCCGGGTAGGCTCACGTCGGGTGGATTGGCAACGCCAGCACGCTGAAGGACTAACGGGTTACCCATAAGTCCAGGGCCACCTACAACTATATCACCAGCCACAACAACCCCGCCGCCTCCATTTTGTTGCGGCTCCTGCAATGTTTTTGTATCCAACATACGATTATGTTTAGTATGTTGTATTTACACTGAGACACATGCCGTCGACGTAAAGGTTGCAATTCAGCTCGTTAACTACAACAGATGGATAACCTCGACTGCTCAACAGCCTGCAAATGCAATTCTGCGTTTCATTAAAAAAGGAGCTTAAATCTGGTCTAGCAGGGTATCTCGTAAATACGATTCTTCGGCACGATCAATATCGGGTACTGGTGGATTAAAAAATCAAATACCAGCCGTTAGCAATGTACATAATACATGTATCGACGTATTGCTTCAAAACGACTCGATATTGTGAATAATAAGCTAACCTGAACTCGAAGTAGGTCAGGAAAAGCGGCCCATTCTGGTGGATTGTTTTGATTATTCAATGGATCGTGGTCGAGAGGATGGCCATGAGCCGGCTGCGGTAACTGCTGAATGTTATTGTGATTGTGATGTTGCAGTTGTTGGGGCGGCTGATTTTCGAGGTTCTCGCGCCCTTGGACCTCGTTGTTGTTGTCGTTGGCTTCCGCATTTGCATCGTTGTTATTGCTCATTTTCGTAATTGCATCAGTACTGCCACCGTAAACTATAATTAATCATGAAATTTACTGTTGCTTATACTGATGAATGCAGGCTTCAAGGCTTTGAGAGCATTGGCGAGTGCAGGGAGCATCGACACTAACGGTTTAGAGGTGAGGGGTCCATGTCAACTATCAAGCATAAGAGTTGCCGCATTATTTTGCCTGCGGCGATCTTTTCCCTTCTTTTGTATACGTGGTGTATTCTAATTACGCAAGGAAGCTTCAATAATGAAATGCACAAAAAGCAACACGGACGACATCCCCATTTCTGGTTCTCGAATTCGGTTTTTGTATAAATTTGTTAATTACGCTGGCCAACTGCAATAATACAATAAAGGCAGTATTTTTTCAAAATGATTGAATTTTCCGGTTTATAAATATAACATGCTTATCTAGTATTAACAAAACACAAACAGTGCCTGTCGTGGCCTCTAACTACAGATCTGGTCATACCGCAATGACGCAATAAATCTTAACTAAAGATTCGGACAACTAAGGTATTTCTTGGTTCTAAACGTATCTCTGATTTCATTTGTAAAAGGTCAGTATTCCAATCTTACAACAAAAACCACAGTTTCACACATCAGCAGGTATAAGTCCTTGTTGTAAATGATGGTGAAAAAGTGATTCATTTATCGTATATTTCTTACCATCCCTAATAATTTAAATAATACACAATCTATTAAAGAAACTACATGAACTTGCAATAACCATGAGGCAACAAAGAATTCCGAGATTTTGTATTCAGGCAAAGAAAATTTAGAGTATTTGACCTGCTACTTTCACGCCATAGGCATCACCGATTCCATTTACTTACTGGCCTATTTATTAATTCTATATTGTTTTAATAAAGCAGTTTCGCCAATCAGAACGTAGCTTGTATATGATCGGCCTAGAAGTAAGGTTCGTTCATACTCTTAGATATATATGTGACGTTGGACAAAAAAGCAACCAGTTCGTATTGGTTTTTTGTGTACCCGGCTACCGCAAATGAATACTATAACAAAAATAACGACTATCATCTGGAGTTTTTATCTTAGCCAATATTGCTGTCGTTGATAGGCTTATAGTTGCAGAGAGATATGACTGAATCGATGCTACGTAGCTTGGGGATTTTTAATTCAAGGAAGCAAAATAAAAAAAAACCGTCGACTTCCAAGGATTAAATATTAAACAGAATGAAGCAATCAAATTGACAAGATCTCTATAGGATGCCTAAAAAGGCAAATTACACTAGCCACAAAAACAAACTCATCACAGTTTACCAAAAACGGAATCTCTAATTGGTTGACAAACATCTTCCATTGAGCAACATTAACCGTTAGTTGCGATAAGTCTCTCATGTCAAAATGTTATCCAATAAAACATTCAAATTTAGTTTTGTAAAATTGTGATTTCGAGTACAGCAAGTTGCTATTGAAATAAACATCTAGATCCCGATATTTGTATTTTCGAACTTATCGGAAGTTTGGCATAAATCGGCAAAATATCTTATGGCAATCTACGATGATTCAAACCAATTGGATAATTTTGTCACACACAGTTCAAAGCTTTCTTTCTGTAGATCGCAGGGACAGCTCGTCCAGATTCGGTTCTCAACATACTGAATTTATTTTTTTATATATTTATCTTTCGCCATTCCCTGCCATCTTACCCATGAGCAGCTTTAGTAGATTTGCCTAGCGGACCACTTACCTTCCCCGTAACCCAGTAATTATTCTCTTTGATTATACAAACGACACACTTCCATGAGGTACAACCCCAACTGAACGAAAATAACATTGGATAATTGTAAATCGCTCTCAACTAAATGTTGCTCGAATATTTTAAATCTGGTTCAATTTTTTACAGAAAATCTCATTGTTCAAAAGACGTCTTTGATCATCCAGTTCCGAAACATGTAATGGTAATGATCTAAAATCTTTCGAAGTTTGTGAGGCTAGAAAAGGGACGGAGAGGCGATTTGGAAGTCGAATCTATGACTTATTATTTGAAAACTATTATATGCGCTTGTAGTCTACGAATTGGCATCTAAATCGAAGACGCACAATACATACTGAAAGTACTGTCCGTAAATTTGCTTTATTCGAGTCTTCTATTACGTTTAAAAAAGGCTATATTTATTTCATTATTGCGCATGTCTGTTTGTTTATTTTCACATACCCTCAAAATCTCTGTCGATCGTCTTTGCCGCAGCGTAATCACTATCATTCAAATTTTAAGTCTACCTAGTTACATCAAGTCTTGCCGAAAATGTTTAAAAGAAGTATACCCGGACATGAAAACAGCGTTACACGCATCGTTTATACGCGCACAAAATTCCTTTATTTTTTTGGTTCGGTTTCTATTCACTGCGAGGTTGGGTCTACTAGATGTTTTATTGTAAGCACGGCTCATTTAATCATCGGTTATCGCTGATCAGAGACTCTGCGTCAGCTCCAGACTGGATTGGCTTCACTAACATACGTCTACACCCTGATGATTGCTGTGATAATCATTATCGTAGCCACTTTTCTATCATTACTACGACCACTATCGCACAACACTGATACAGTGACAAAGCGCGTAAACAACAGAGTCGTCCTGACTATGTCTGTCTGTATAACCCTACTCATCATAGTAGAATAAGATATACCATGTAAGTGGGCAAGTGAGCACCGTTTTCAGATCACACGCTCGGCGACGGAGGCGACCTTGGTCGCCAAGTGACGAAACACGTCTATGTATTATCCGATCGAATGGGTTCACCCTGTATGCATATATGCATACGTTGTCTAAGCCATTCTGTGTTCAGCAGATAATGTCTCGTCTTTTGGATGGATAGCCCGAGACATACCCTTGTCATGTTATAGATCTTGCTATGACTGCGCTCTAATGGTGCTAAAGACTAGCATGCTTTCCATACTACAACTACAGTGGGTGGTGTCCGCCAGCAAGCTGCTCCGCTCACAATATGAAAACACACAGCCATACACACAAAACTTCCCACATTTTTTTATCTATATTACCTATATTGATCACAAACTGATCGGTTGACAGTTCGAAGAAAATGTTTCTACATCGACTAACATAGCAGAGGCTCTGTAACCACCGATTATGTAGCTTGCAATATGTATCGATTGATAAATAAGGCATCCATCTGGGGTGAACGAATCTTGCTATAGGCTACTACGGCTTTTTTTCAAGATACTCCATAAGTGCGTTAAATACTATCCGCACTAAATGAACACACGGACACAGTTTTCGAACAGTGCGAAATAGTGCGAGAAATGCAACTGAAACTATCGATTGGCCTATTCGAAAAACCTTAAATAATTGAAAGTCATCCTCAACAACCGTATCGCAGTACTTGTGCAATGTAAGTACGATAGAAGAATAGACATTGTAAGAATTACAACACGTAGTGCATGTATTGCAGAATCCACTTACCACATGCCAGCATCATTCGTTCCACCGTCATTCCTGACGGCGATCGATACAGGAAAATGCATTAATAAAAAAACGAATCAATGACACAAACGATCTCCATAGAATAATTTTTCCAGAACAGACATTAATACGAGATGGTCGACAATTCACTGTAGTAGCACTACATCGGGTTAACCCTTTCCGCTCTCTGTTAAAACACTCGTACATGCACCGGCTCGTTCCGTATTGCCATACATAAAACACTAACATTGTCACTAACGAGAACAGGTTTCCAACGAAAGCTTGAGTCATTGTGAGAAATTAAGGACTATTTTATTGCGACATGCTTGCAGGTAATGAAAATACGTACCGCCTATACTAATCCGATAGTTCTACTTTGCTAATAAAAACATACGCCTTGAGTTTAACGACTTGAGATATATTTAGTGAACCTCATATACTCGTTTCGGAAAAACCGCATTTCGACAACTACCCATAATACTGTTTACAATTATGGTAATCGACGGAACAAACCGGACTGCTCCAACACTTATGGCTGGGTCAGTGCATCCAGGATCAAATATACTTTATTGAGTATATATATATATATATATATATATATATATATATATATATGTTGACTTAAACGCTAAATGAATGTTTTCTTTCGCAGATATAATTCTATATATTAATCAGTAAAATGTCGGTTACCTACCCTAAAATGCTTATAGCAAGGCAGAGATAATAGGTTTCGCGAGTTACAGCCCTAAAAATAGTAAATTTCATGTTGAAACGTAAACATTAGTTAAATCAATTCAAGCTTTTGCTTTGCTTTCAGTCCTTACTATATCAATAGGATAATACAGCTCGTATTTTAGGTGATTCCTTTCGCCTTCGTCACCGTAGGAGCACATCTGAAATGTGGGAAATTATGTCTGTATGATCTTCATTGACATTCAAATACTGTTAATTTTTTATTTCGAATAAATGTTCCATTAAATCTATATACTATGTTTAATCGTACGGTACCCCTGATTGCAACTTGTCGTAATGCTTCTTCTTCTATTAGGTTTGGTGCATGACATCGTGTTGAGTTCAAAATAGTTCCGCCAAACCAGAAAGATCACCCTTTCCCAGTTCCCTTTCGACGATCGAAATAGGTGGCGCCACCTAGTGCTGCTCCGGGGCAACCCGATCTTCGTCTCCGCACTAGTCCGTCACTCCGAAGGACCTAGCGGCCCGTACAGATTAACAGTGCCCGCCAGCCACCTACCTGTATGGTTTGTCTGTGTCCGCAGTGGCCTCTTTCGTCCTGAAAAAGCACTAAAAATAATCCCTTTTTGCTTTTCATTTTGTCAAAATTGCATCCTTGTTCTATTGAGCGCGCGATACTATAATGAGAGTTGGAGACAAAGGGATCAGTTCTTTCAAAAATCGTTCGTAACCCAGAGTAGTGGAGATATAATAAGGTAGCCGTGGTTCTCGTCTAGGCGGTCTTCTTTAAACCCACCGTAGTCGCGACCGGTTAGCCTGCAGCAGCGACTTACGGTTGCAGCGGATTCTTTTGCATGACGAGAGTATACGGAAACCGTGAATACATCCCTCTGTGCGTTTCAGTCAATTTGTGCAATGACCAGGCTTCGTGTGTCCATCGATACGCGTTCACCAGGATCTGAATATCCCTGAGTGAACCAATGCCGTTTGTTTGATTTGTGTCGAGTGAGTGCAAAGTGTATACAGTGCCCATTGTGGGGTACAGCTGTGTATGTGTATGCGTAGCTCTCCGTATGCAACCAGTATTGATACCATCCATAGAAATAATAATAGCACCAACAGCAAAAGAAGAAACTTCGTCACTCTGTCCTTCAATAATCTATATCAATACAAAAAATCAATTAATATAATAAGCTTCGCAGTGTCTCGAAAACCCGACGGATACTGTATGAGTATGGATCAAAACAAGTACGGGTAATTATCAAATAACTTCGACTACTCGTTTCAAGTGGATATCTTTCCTGTCTATAGTATACAGTTGAGTTCAGCTCAGTGTAGTGCGGTTATCTATAACGGAGAACAAGAGAGACTCTGCGTCACATTGGGGAAAAGCAGCGGCAAAAGCACATCATCTCTTGGCGCGCTACGACTGCTCATGGAGAAGCAATAGTCAGTCGTCACCCGGCGTTCTATGTCTGCACCAGGCAAGTAGTTAACAAGAACCGCGCGCACCCGCAAATGCACTAGAAAAGCGAGTACAAACGACGACGAGCAAGAGTGTAGACAGGAAATGACAGCGTACGAGCGTAAATACATATATACAGTGAATAGAGTGCCGCCTCCGGCGACATGCTGTGTAGCATGTATCGAGGCAAGGACCAATTTGTGTCAAGCGTAGAATGTGGGAGAACTTGCCGTGACATTTCGTTGCATATTTATTAATAGCTCTACATAGCTTGAACCATCATTGTATACAGATACGGGTAGAAGTTACTGATGTGAGGGATCGACGCGATCAAAGCGAAAAGGATATGCAGTTTGAGTTAAGGTTATCTGATTCGTAGAGTTTAGATTTAGTTCGACCTAAATGAATCAAAGGTGATAGGCGCACAGAATTTCGGCTGATCTCGTATGATATAGCCGAAACCTTAGGAAGGATGCATACCTTCGACTATTGGTAATATGCAGTGTTTGTATATATATACATGTCTGGCGTAAGTGTAGCATAAGATCCCTCGGGCAATTAGGCCAGCAATTAGCGTCACAATTGGGGTAGCTGTGTTTGCGGGAGGTCGAATTAGTTGCACTGGCTTTGCTAGTGGTGGTGCTAAAAATCAAGAGCAGCAGAGCTGCAGTAGTCGTAGGTATGATGCAACTAAGATTGCGATTTATGGGATTACGACCGCACCTTCCGCAGGCCAGATTCTGAGGGGAAAATAGGACGGGGGAGAGAGAATAAGGGATCTGGGTTATCATAGCTGCTGTTGTGCGCGTTGAGGTATCGACTAGTCAGGACGCAGTTTTCCTGTGTTCGACTTGATTCGTGATCAGTCGGCCTGCTCTTTGCCGCTAGATGTCGACAAGTACCATTATCGAGGGTGTATGCGAATAGGCGAGTCATCATCAGTCGTGTGTGGCATATCCACGATTATTATGCGTCATTATGTCTATTATGTAAGACTATCGCTCTCCTAGCCTGTATTACCCCTGCAACTGCTGCTGTTGACCCGGTGAAGATAGGGGAGGAGGCTAGAGTCCTTCCTCTGGGTCTCCGTCACGCGGCAACGATCTCGAAAGCCAATCCAGGACTGCTCGTAGCTTCCCGTACCTGTAACTACACATCGAAAAGGTCATTGGCGAGTAACTGATGGAATTCAGCCATGAGGGAGCTAGCTGGATTGTATTCAAACTAGGTCGTCTCTCCCGGTTTCTCGCACCCTACATGAGCTTGGCTTGGTTTGTTGGAAGCTGCATTGCGTAAAGTACATTGTGTGTCGATCTGCGTCGAAGCGACTGTAAGGACAATTATCTATTAATGAATATTTGCCCATATCTAATAATAAATGTTTGTAAATTAAGGTATGGCAACGCAGCCAAGCATCGCTTCCGGCGGCTGCCTCCCAGCACGAAGCGAAGTGTATCTACGCTTGGTTTCGAACCTATATTACCTCCCTATATTACATGTTCCTAATTTTGCAAGCTAAACGCGTCACAGACAGCACCATCGCGGAAACATTCGGTTGTAATTCAACAAATTTTACTCACGTAGTCTGTGATTCGAGTGAGTTGCTTTTTAGAGAACAACGCTATTGAAAGAAACACTTTTTCTTAAAATCGACTAAATGTTGACAATGTATTTTCGCTACTGCTTGATGCTAGCTTAATAAACGGATAAATGTACCTGAAATCAGTAATTATCAAGAGAAGAAGAATTGTCCCATTTTGAAAGCAAACCTTAATCTCTAACTTAAAGTAAGATAGTTCGCAGACTTTTACATACGAAATAAGATCAATCCTGCCCATATGGACTCAAAAATACAGTGATTCTCCGGCAGACATTTTGGATAATTTTTACTCATGCGAATAAAGCTTTGAGCAGGCACTGTTTGTTGAATTCGTGTCACTCACTACTACTTCTACCGTTATACTACCGGAAACGTAATGCTTTTATAAGGGACCAATACCGTTTACTTCTACGCTCGGTTACGAAGCTGACGTGACTGTCTTGACAGATCTCCCTAGAAATGGCATCGGCTTGTACCAGAATTGGGTGTCCACTCATGTTAAGCTCCTCAATCCTAGCGTTCCGTAAAGCTAGCTCGCTGATTGTTCATTGAACATGGTCATTTTGAGTCAATACCTGACTATAGTCTAGATTTCAGTGGCTAGAATTGGGATTATGTTATCACGACAGTCCGCACATGACCGACAGGATTTCCGAGGGATATAGTGCTTATTTTTATTTTAGCCTAAACATAAAAATTATAAAATTTGCGTTTTTTTTTTCTGACGTGTATAGCCATTGAAAGTAGCAAGGCTAAGCGCAGATTGTAATCGTTTTTAACATGTATCGACAATCTTTTTGATGATCATAATTAGATAATTAATAGAATAATAACGATAACGTAGTTTTAACGGCGCCTTCAGGGTTGTAGAATGCGAAGTTTCTACCAGCGATCTCTCAAGTGATAGCTATTACTATTGGCGCCCGGATACTGCAACGATAATAAGATTAGAACGCCTGGCTGCCTTTACATTTCGCATATTTAGCAGCTGAGCTGGAACAGGTGGCGGCAACTTGTGCGTTCAAAAACGTTACTAACTAAAATTAAATTACTTCTCTAATCCTTTACTAGAATGTAATAAATGTATACCCCGCTTCGTAACTAGTTCAGTACCTCATAGGATCCTATCTATTTCATGTGCTAAGATAATCTAGTCGAGTATTTTTTGGCATTTTTTAGTTTTTATCATGCCCCCCCCCCCTTTGGTGGAAACTGGTAGCGGTCAGGCTTGTGGCCCTGTAATAGAAGTACCGACCACCACTCTGGAAAGCACAGTCTTTTAGAATGACAATATTTAGCTTATTTTAAAGCGAACTCCTTTAGCCAATGTCCCTTAGGAACTGATCGTTGTATCGATGCGGGACCGTTCAAGATGGAGCCATTTTTCGAGTTCGCTTTAGAACGCAGCATTTTGCTTTTGTATAGGGCTGGTCGACGACTTAAAACTTGGACCGAAAACAGCCGTAAACGTTTCGAAATTTTTAAGGGTACGACAGACAGCGCAATTCGCTAATTTTTGGGAGGTCAACAGTGGCCGATTCAGCTATAAATTAGTTTAAAAGTTTGTAAACTGGTGTGCCTTGTAGAGCTGTAGAGGCTCATTCTCAAAGCAGGTACAAAGAGTCAAAAACAAAGCGCAATGGTATCACAATTAAAGGACGATTGCACAAACTCGGGCCTGATTTCACCTTCGGTTGAATCGATCGTGCGTCTAACGCTGTTGAGTTTTGGAAACGAGGGCGTCCTGCGGATTAAACTTCCTACGGAAAACACCGTTCGACATACAATACTGTCCAATTACTACTGGACTCCGAATTGACCCCGTACAATAGAGACAGGGCTCTATAGGAGAACTTAGAAAATTAACAGTAGTTTACTGTATTTATCTATATTAAAATTCTAGGGTGGCTATTGGTCTCAGAAAAGAGCTCAAAGTATGACTAGTTCTTTGTAGTGACTTGAAGTAAGCGGAAAACCATTGTTTAGCGAAAGGTGGATCGATGTCA
The DNA here is from genome assembly GCF_002532875.2 of Varroa jacobsoni. Taxonomy (NCBI): domain Eukaryota; kingdom Metazoa; phylum Arthropoda; class Arachnida; order Mesostigmata; family Varroidae; genus Varroa; species Varroa jacobsoni. Next base: position 164,890 of record NW_019214034.1, read on the forward strand.
ACGCTTAGCATTGCGGAAAAGAGCCAGCATACTTCTCGTATTATGATATGTGTTCGTTTGCCATACTATAGTTCGTTTGGTCTACAGCAAAATGGCTAGAGTAGTTTGATTAATTCAGTACTCGATGAACTGACCGTCGTCGCCTGCATAGCGTGTTGTGGATTCTTTTAGATACCTTCAACAAATGCACCACGTGAGGATTCAGATTGCTACGTCCATCAGTAGTTTCATAGCGGGTTTGTTTTTCCGATGAGTCGAACCACATCTTGAAGAAACGAAGGCATCGGCAAGGACGACCAAAACAGCCTCTCCTTTTTGCGGTAGCGTTGGCATCCTTATAGGGTGAGATTCGTTGAGATCAACGAATCAGTACGTTCGACGACGCCTTTTCATTTAACCAAATGAAAACACCCAGGGGACCCAGTCAGGCACAAAAACTCGAGATTATCTGAAGCGCAAAACACAACGCCTGAAAATGTTACAGAGGGACACATCAAAGTTCGGAGGCGTAGTGGACCCGGACGAAGTGGTTAGGATACATTTTACTGTTGCTATTATACCAGACATGTTCATTGTTTGGTATTGCGTGTGTAGAGTAAAAGTTGTGGGATAGATGTATAAGTCGGTTTCCTTGGCTTTAAACCCACTCCGATTATTGCAACAATCCAGCACAAGAAATATCATCATTTAACTAATAGACCAACCATTCGGGATATTCTTGCCAAGGGCAAACATGTTAAGGTACCACAGTTGTTAATTACCAATATATCTGGCTATTGGAGGTAGAGGTTGCTCACTTATGATAATTGAGGCAAAGTAGGCGGAGGGGGCTCGATGGAGCACGAACGGCCGGAAGTTTGAATATTTAATTCATTTAATGGATTTTATATCATACTTATTTATGCGAACCTTTTTAGGAGGCATATGATTTTGCCTATCTCAGAAAGTGCACAATTTTTTGTAAAATTAAAAAGGATTTTTTTAAGATTAACTCAAATGTATGTACTTGTTATCTGCTGCATTAGGTTAAGTTTGTCCAGACGTGTATTTGCCACGGGTCATAATAGCGACAATTTACAATCGATCATGCATTACAATAGGAGAATTATATCTCAAAAATAAACCCCTGCAGTGTATCGTGCAAACAAAGGGATAAAGATGAAACTCTGCGCATGTATACACACAACATCTACGAAATAATCTGAAAAGGGTTTTCCAATATGCATCTTTCAAAACGAATCGTTGTAATTTCACTGTCACCGAAAAAAAAAGTACCCGATTGAAATATGCATTTTTTTCTATAGATCCAGCTTTGAATATCCGCAGATTTGTCCTTAGCTTGCAAATAGGCAGTGAAGACATCTGGGTAGAACGTGGTTGTCTTGAGAGAACACTGCAGCTGCATAAGCCCGCTTCGATCGGTAGCGTCAGCAAACGAGGCTGATTGTTGGGACTCTCTTTATGTATAAATTTCATCGGTGCTTACCGTGCACGACATGGCTCGTATCTTGTCAGTTCAATGGAAGGATCAAAATATCAATCAAGCTCTTGTAGTTGATCCCACTGAAAGATGCACGATATCCACTATTCTGGCTACCAAAATCTGAATCCGCGCTTATCTTTTTCCGCTACTCGGTTAGTTGATCGTATATTATTCAGTACCTTTTCGATGCATCATTAGAGTTAGGCGTTTCAATGCGGACTTGTAAATACTACAGTTAATTTCAATACTGTCAGAATCTGTTTCAAACGATCGTAATCCGGCCCAAGGGCAAAAAGGTTTGTGGGTTAAATCATGGATCGTAGACCGAAAATCGTAGCAGTACATTTAGGCTGCACTGTAGTGCAGTGTAATATAACTGCACGAGTTGAATGATAAACTATAGTGACGCTTCGGTGCCAGACTGTCTCTTTACTAACACTGATACCTTCTTGTGTATTGGGAATTACGTGAGGGTATTACCCACGCTTTTAATCAGTGGTATAGAAGCCAAGACTAAAATGGAATATATATATATATATATATAGTGATTGAGATGATAGCGATAAACTTTTTTATGGACAAGTAGATATGAGAGACGCTCCTTATAGCTATAATCTCTTTGTTAGTAAAAAGCTTCGTCTTCCTTCGATAGATCATTAACGAACAAATAAAGGCAAAAACAATGATATTGCTTAAATATTCAAATGTCTTCAAAGGGACTTTTCGCTTGATCCGTTTCAGTTCGAAATAGAAATCGACACCCCCTCTTCCTTTTATGTACAGCTGTGCCCTTGTGCCAGTCTCTATGTCTGTGTGCATGTAATTCGATGTAACGAAACAGTCCGCGTCAAGGCTAGTACAGGAAGGTTAACGATGATCTATTGTTGCACCTATAGTAATGTTAAAGAAAAAAAAATATCTGGGCACGTCCATTTGAAGGGGGAGAAATTACATCACGTTACAATATTGCGACTCAGACCGTCATTGCTTATTATGTAGTAGTTTCTACAGTCTGCCAAAAAATCAGGCAGAAAACCTAACCAAAATCAACTAACGTTGACTAGCTTTTCTAGATATTTAAGTAATAATAGTAAATTAATTCGGTTTGTAAGCTTAGGGCTATTTGTTTATAGGCAGATGGATTCGAACACAGAGTAGTAGTAGCAGTAGTAGTAGTAGTAGATATCGGCCCAGGGCTAAGGGAAGCGTGACGTATCAATTCAGTGGGAACTGCAGTTAGAAAATGCTGAAATGCTACCGCAGCAACTATTTAGATTTGCGCTTCTATATCCCAAATAAAAATATCGAAGCACAGAAGTATTTTGACGTAATTTCCTTATATAACCGTAAGCGGAGTACACACAAAAAGCGCGTATTTGTGCGTTGTCCAAGGGCCGTTTTTATGTAATAAGAGTTTGAGAGACGCTACGTTGATAAGCAATGGGATGACTCAAAAGCTTCTGTGTTACGGCAACTTATATAATTTACGTGCTAATCCACCATCTGCATTCGGAAGGGCAAAGTTATAACTTGCCAATAAGAGTGACTCCACCTCCTTAATATGTGTTAATCAATAAAAGTTAAGAAATCGCATTTAGCTATACCCGCTGGGCCTTAAAATCCAATACTGATATATTTTGATCTTAAAGTAGTCGCCTTTGTCAGAAAATACCCAAACGTTTTTAATACAAGAAAGTGTAATTTGTGTTGGACGTATAGGCACGATTCGTTGATAAACCAAAATTTAACTTGATTTGTTTACTAATAGATTGTATGTTTCCGAATAGGCTGAACTACTGATACAACACAAAGATCGAGATAAATTTTTATTCCTAAACGTTCCGCAACACAGACGTGGCGTTACTGTTGAGATCTGAAACAGCGGCTCTTGGTTTTTTTCAACCATGAACGCATAATGAGAGGGTAACAAAAAAAAAAAGCGAAAGACGTTCAGTCCCCAAGTTGAATGGGAAGCTTAAGTGAATACCATTCGAATTGAGACGATTACGTTTGCTAACAGTTATCCGCTTGGAACAACAATCGAACTCACAAGACAGGCGGATGGGGGACGGCAGGTGGGTCTCATTGTTAACGATATATGTGAGACCTATATAGCCGTGATGAGACCGATGGGTCAAGCGTCATTCTCTGTTTAAATGTGGCTTTTTAACTCGGTTTGCTGTAGGGTAACCAGTAGCTGGCTACCAACAGCTGAACAAAACGCGATACAAGCAGCAGCATATGGCAACTGGACAATAGAACAATAAATTACGAGTTAGAAGTCTTGTAAAGTATGGGGTAGCATTGTAAAAAACGATTGAGGGTCTGAATTAGAACACCAGACCAGATCGAAGTGGAGATTTAACTGATATAACTGTGTTGACAACCGGATGCTGTCGTCAGAAAGCTAATTTCAAAAACAAGAACCTAAGCTCCAATACCCAAAAACAGGTCGCAAATGATATTGTATAGAGCATGCTGTAAGTGCGCCTCTTTGAGCGCGTTGCCATGGTAACCACAACCTATACGGACGTTGCCACGCTGGTTCAAATCTCAACGTTGGCAAATACTATTATTACATATGAACGATGGGATTAACAGAGAAAAAAAAAAGATCTGTAGCTGCTCGTAGGTCTGTTGGAGAGACCTCAGAAAACCCACTCCCCACTAGACTCCTATTGGGGCAACCCTTTCATGCTATATGTAAAAATAGGTGACCCTGAAAAGCCGGTCACATAGAATGAAACTCGTCAAACCTAGAATAGAAAACAGAGACAGAAAGTGGTGGATTAGAAGGGGAGCTTGACGACATAATGGCTTGCTCTATTTCTCGTTTATTTTCATTGAGGTAGAAATAACACCCATTTCCCTAAAGTGAAGCGCAATGATTATGCTGTCTGTGTAAACGTGCATGTTGGCTAGATTTTGGTTTGCTGTTTACTTTTATAGAGAAACTGCAGTAATTAGGTACGATCGGTGACAGTGTATGTTAGGCCCTTTGATGCGAATTCACCGTATGCGCATTAGGTCCAAAATGCCGTCATAGCCTCCCCGCCGGCACTTGACTTGTCCTAGATATCATAATGGCTCTTAGGTATGATTTGCACCATAGCAAATTATTAATAATTCATTTATAATATAAT
>NW_019214034.1:169615-286215 GCF_002532875.2 Varroa jacobsoni
CAAAATTTCCCACTAGCATACACATACACACACACACACACACACACACACACACACACACACACACACACACACACACACACACACACACACACACACACACACACACACACACACACACACACGCACACACACACACACACACACACACGCACACACACACTCACACACACACAGACATACACATACCTACATAAACAAGCTCTAACAAAAGAAAACAGGTAGACGGACGTAGCGACGGACAGACTAGCTAGAGGGCATTGGACAGATCAACTGCAACAAATGATACACAGAGAAGAAAGAGGAAATGCAGATGGAATTGCGCGATCGTTGATGTGGACGTGTCCGTCAACGCGGCGTCATCGGCCGTTGCTTCTACGCCGCACCAAAAGTAGACACCGACAGTTGAAATTATTCGTTCATGGGTTCACGTGCGTCGAATGGGCCCAGAAAGAATTTTAATGGATTCACCTAATAGATTTTTCGTTTAAGTTGGTCGATAAAACTCTTGTGACAATAGATATCATAAAAATGTTTATGCAGACTGAACGACCCATCAATGAAGTTCAGGGCGTAACTCCCGCCACAATCGGAGAAGGGGGCCTTCAGTCGATACTAAGAGGCTTTAGAGATACGATGGCTCCTGAATAAACCACAAAAGGTCTGACAACCAGGCGGGGCGGGGGGTAAAAACAGACGGACTAACATCTATTACAGTGGCATACCTAAGTTGTGCCTTGTTGTTGTTATTATTCCAACTATTTTTACTGTTTTACCTGCGTGCTTGAGGAAACAGGAAGCTTGCGACATGTTATTGCTAACACTGTAATAGGCGACAGCACGAAAAAGTTAAAAGCTAGAAGTGCTTTTTATCAGCATATCATATAATGCAGTGTAGCGTTGTTTTGTATCTCGTCACGCCATTTGTTACTGGTAGAGGTCGTACTAGGTTCGAATAATAAACAAATTTATAAGGCTTTTGCTTTAGTAGTGAGTGTATATCTCGAAATTACTAAAAGCGTATGGGAAGACGTTTTATTCTATTCACGGTGCACGATCCTTTGAATGCATCTATCTAGAAATACAGTGGTTACCCAGGACGTGTTCTTTGCTAGAAATGGTGAGTGCTGAATGGGCAGGAAGCAACCTGGACGTGAGGCCAATGATTCTATCTCCAAGTTAATCATATCTAGCCACTCAGAGGATCCCCCGATGGAACGAGTCCTATATAACTAACCTGTTAACGTAATGAATAATCATTTTCATTTGTTCATTTAAATATAGACCATATATGGACGCCGTTTAATTCTAATGCAATCTAGTGGCTTCACTTTCACACCGATAGACTTGTTCATAAAAACAGTCGAGTTGATGACATTTAAGTGATATGTATTTGAGTTTTAGGTAGAAGTGTGTGTGTGTGTGTGTGTATCAGTATATCACACATCAGGGTACGTCACTATCAAGGTTAAATATAAAACTTTACGTTGAGAAATAAATTTACATTGCAACTTACACGGTGTCTGTTGGGTTCGTATGTATTAATGGAATTTCAAGTTCGAATGTAAGGTCGTACGCTTACGCCTAGGCTCTAGCTAGACGGAACTATGAAAATTATTTATATATAGCGTCATGTACGGATCGTAAAGTCACCACATATCAGCCTGGATAACGGGTTGGCACGTAGCATCCGATTCTAGCGATACGCCTCTACAGCATTCTTGCGTAGACTTCAGTGGCTTGGAAAATTACGGGGATCAAATGCCAACTATTCAGCTAATCATCCAAACGATTTCTCCAATCAGCTGGCACTTCCTACGTGAAAAAGCAAAGGAAAGGCATGTTCGGTGTAAGGAGAAGGCCGATTGAAGTTAATAAAATAAACCATTGGGATTTGGGGTCTTCGGTTGAGATTATATGGAGGCCGCGGCTTGAGCTGAGGTCGTTACTAGCAGCAAAGCACGTATAGATCCTGAATCTACAAGTGGCGCCCTACAGTTCGGTAGTGTCTAGCAGTAGTTTAGCTGTTGATTGGGGGCCTACACAAAGTACAGGTCACCTATATACCGCCGTTGTGTAATGCTTCTATGTTGTTACTAGGGAAAGCTACAAGAACGGTGCACAATATGGCGTGGTTTTTATCGCTTCTCTTGACGTCCCTAATATCAATAGGCTAGCCTCTGTGAAGTAACGCCGAAACTTGCTTTAAACGTTATAATTCGTACAACGCTTGACGGAATCCTCTCGCTTGCCGTTCCCTAGTTAACCTCAACGATCACTATAGGCCTATCGGTTGTAGAAAACATTTTTACTACCAATAAAACCGGAACAAGGTGTTTCTTCAATTTGATGGCGACTAACCCCCGAGATCGTGTACACGAATGAAATACGGACACATAGTTCAGGAGCAAAGGAGGACATAGCCAATGTCTGAAACTGTTTAAGGACGATCATGTCACGTAGTATAGAACTGACCAGGCCTATCACTTATTCGGAGACTATCTAGTGTAGAAGTAGAGATAGGTAGTATGTTCTTTTTACCGGTGACCGCATAACAAGTATAAAACCTATTATCACGACTTCGGTCTAATCTTTCCTGTTTGCCATGGCACTGACAAGTACTGTTGTTGTCCATTTGGTAGAGCAGTAGATAATTTGATCGTCTGCTAGTATCTTCCAATCGTACACATTTTAATAGGCTAGTGCGGAAAATTAAGAATATTTCATTGTTCTATATTTACTGCACTGTAGCTTTTTGCGTCTCGACAGGATGTACGATTTTAATAAGCCATGCTAAAATGAAACATAAACAATACTGATGACAGAACCTTATCCAAACCCGACTGGCCGCCTCGTTATGCAGAGTAGTGGTCATATAATACAGCTTTAACGAGGCTGTTGGCAACGAGATTTCTAGCGGCCCACAAATTTAAATCGATTACGATAACTTATGTCGCAGCTTTATATAATGGGTCTAGGGCTATGCCATAAATTGAAGTGTTTCATTGTTCGTCTACTGAATAATTGCCCTTAGTTAGTGGTTAACGTACACGTAGATTGAGGACAACGTACCTGAAATGTTGGCCCGATAAATTACACGCATAGAGGAATCTGCTTCGTTTACTCCAGCATCTATTACTCGTTCTTGTTCATCGTATGAACGTAAACAAGTATTATTTAGTTTTGCTACGAAATAAAATAAATAAATAATCAAGCAAAAGGCATGATTATGCCTTAATATCGCCAATTCGGTTCCGCGTCCTCTGGTGCGTGTCTGCTAGCCCGTCGTTAGTTCATGAATCGGGTGGCAGGCCAGTCACGGAACGGTCTATGATCATGACCCAAGTATAAAATTTACTCTAGGACGTTACCGAGTGTTTAGCCTTCAAAGGGGGCTAAAATTCTGTTAAAACAATGTAGCTTGTTCATCGCACATGTTTTGACAAATCCAATGGGTCTTATATATGTAAGCGTTCGACTTCCGCGAACCGGTCACTAATAGTGCATATATATCTCTATAGTTGAACGATGACATCGCCATAGATAAGTAGAAATCGATGCAGGCAGCATTGTTTAGAGGTACACGGTAGGCCTGTGCATGTCCGAATGTTTTTCACAGTATCATCTTAACTGAACAAGTCACTGAGATAACCAGATCGTTTTTCCATTCTCTGCTGTACGAGATCAAACGGTTACTACAAGCGTTTCGTGTATGTCTGCTAGTTCCGGTCGACGGGTATGGTTCAATAAAGTTAGACATGTTTACAAGCAGTCGGGTAATTTTTTTTTAATCTGATTAACTAATAAGTTTTGTCGCAGGCTTAATTGTGGGTGGTTGTTTATGCATTTCCGGAGAAGGTAAACAATGGTTTAGCGATTCATAGATTGTTGTTAAAATTTAGCGACTTATACCGAAAAGTCGCAATTAAACGTATGTTATATAGATTGCTAAGTGAGAACGATCGAAATATAAATTTCCAATATAGAGCGAACATTTTGCGTCAAAGTGTACACGATGGTATCGATTCGCTGGTGCGGTTGCTTAATACAAATAGAGTGAACGATTATTTTCGCCTTGGAAAGTAAAAAAAAAAACGTACACGTGCATCAGTGATGGTTGCCGACGTACGTTTGCAAACCACTTACTTAAGAAAAAAACGCCCTTCTTTACAAAACGCTTCATAGAGGTTTTTCAGCGAGATGCATATTGCGCGTAGACACCGTGCATTTCCGCCAATTTTGCTTATATGCAATATGTATATGCGTAGCTTCACATTTGAAACATTTATACACTTTTTTTTTTCTTTCGATTCTCTTTAAAACAATCGACCTGTATCGTTTTTAACTGAAGCATAAGTGTTGGTAAATAATTTGTACCTGCTTCTCGCAGGCCCACATAGCCATTTCAGTGGTAACCGCGACACCATCATCTGCTATTGCTCGCTCTACCAAACCACTCGCGGGCAGACAAATGTACTTCTATGCACTCGATATATGCACACATATTGTATATCTTCCGTATACCGAGATCTATGCATGCGTTTGTAGTCGCGAATATGATAGGAAAGGGTGAACTTGTACATTTGTGCAAACACCAGTCTTCACTCTCCGTTTTCTTCTCGTCCACTGCGAATGGCGGCCTCTTTCGTCATTATCATAAGCGCGTGCATCGTCGCCAACAGTAGCGGGGCCACTGTCATCACCTCTATATTAGCTGACTGTGCTATACGAAACAGAAGCCCTATGTGTACGCTTACCCTACAGTCATTGTAGGCCCTGCGACAACAAATAACTAGGTTTCAGCGGCACAATCTAAATCAACGCGAGCACGAGCAAGAGCAATAGAATGATGATGCACGAACAAACGTTGCACTGCGAAGCGTAGAGTTAGTTAATAGGTGGATAGATATGTACGTACGTACGTAGGTAGGTCGCTTGTGCTTTCTACTATAACTAACACTAAATTCTACAATAATGCAGCTGTAATATTGCCTAGTTCAGGCTACGAATCAAGAGCAACATAGGCTGGGATTATTTGACCCTGCCTTATCCCTCACTGTCTCTCATTCGCCGTCACTAAAAGAGGCCTGCCTAGGTAGCCTCTGGACTTCGGAGCTCCGGGGCCGAACGGGTGTTGCTTGGTGTCTATGGTGATAATAATAACACTGATAACTGTGGTTGTTGGCACACAAAAACGTCCAGCTGAACACTTTACCGCGACGTGGCTAGTTACTAGAGACGCATCTATCCCTGATGATGCAGATATCTATCCACCTTTTTTTGGCGATCGCTTACGCTGCTGTCGTAACGATAGCCAGATCTATCCTCCGAAAGCCCATCTTTAGTACATTGTCTCTTAGCCCAGCTTGCTCCTTCCTCATATATATATTATACAAGTACACGAGAGAGCCAAGCATAGACTAGCCGGGCATCCCCTGCTCCAATAGCTGCCACAAGGCCTTTGTGGCCTGATAAGACCACTACGGTATCAATGCAGTATTAGCAGAAACAGTAGCTGGAGTCTTAGCACCAACAGCAGACGGCGAGTTACGTTGGCTGGCCGCGGAGTCGAGCGAACCAACGGCTGCAGATAGAAGCCAGAGCCACGCAGAGGAAACGCTGGAGGACGTTCTATGAAGTTATAAACAAAGAGCGGATTCGGTAGGGCGCGAGAGCGATAAAAGCAGGAGCAGCTTTTGACCTAGAGTCATTTGCGTACGGTTTCTGCCGCCGTGCCCACTATGACAACGGCTGCTCTGATGGCAACCCATTGTGCCCTCGTATGTGTGCACGGGTTTACTTATTCATCTATCTGTACAAGCAGACAGTGCCAAGAACAATAACGATAAGAGCAACAACGGCAATAATTCCAGTTGCCAAAGCAGCTACGGGACTATTTTGACTACCCCAGCAGCAAGTAGTTAGTTTCTCACATTAATGAGTATTTCAAGGGATAATGGTAACCGCATATACCGGACACTCGCTCGGAGGAGAAAGCTAAAGATTGGTGGAAAAAACAGATAGCTAGGTCAAAAAACAATGGTGATTACCAGTATAGTACAATCAATATTTGGCCAATCCCAGTTGACCCATTCAGTAGCTTCTTTATACATATTATGATAGGGTTAAATCCCTTTAGCCGTTAAAAAGAAGCCATATAACTGCTCTACCCCTCTAAGATACCGCCTTGAACATACATACAAACAAACCATCATCTTCTTCCGACTGTATCCCTCGTCTTGCCGCTGTAGTACGATAGTGGATCCATGCAGGCGGCAAGACGAAAAACCTTTGTTTGTATAGCTAGAATAGTTGCGACAAGCCTAGGAACCTTTTTCTCTATAGAGCAAGATGAGGGCAAAGACAGGCCGGTGGGAGTCGATAGTACAAGTTAACTGAGAGAAGGAATTCTTTACAGATGTTGGCAAACGGCTACATAATGTTGCACGCACCTGTACAGCCAACCAATCGCACGCATTCATAGGGTATATGAGAAATACATACACTAATACGTACAAACAATACGGAACTACTGCAAGAGAAAACGCAGGAATAGCGCACGGCGTCGCAAGGAATTTGTCGTTGGCTGTGGCCAGATACTCTATGGGACGCGCGCCGGTGACGAGTAACGCGTTAATTCCAGCGTTTACCGACATTGTGGTCCGCGCCAATACGGACATTGGTTAGTCTCGTTTAGTTCATGAGTCGAGGAGGAATGGTCCGTCTCAACGCTTGCTCGACACTATGCGATCTATATGCTAGTATCGCAGCAAGTAAAAAAGGTCTGAGGAACCACTATAGCGTTCTCCCCCCCTGCGCAGCTGCCTTTGAACATACGTATACTGCTTTTAAGGCGGGTGCAAGTGTCGCCCTCCTGACTGATCGTAATTGTTGCCATACTAGTTGCAGTGGTATGCCGGAGGGATTGAAATTGGTTTTTTTGTATCGTTTCGCTATCCTGGTTCCCTTGTGTACTCTTTCCTGAGCGAGGCATTGTTGGCGTCGTCATGAAGCTTCTGCAACACGCCAGGTAGATTACTGTATGGGTACACGATATTGTATACCCTACTGCTGCTATCGCCACCATTACAAGCAGACTGGTGGAGTAAGCCGTACGTAGAAGGGCCGATCTTTTCCTTCCGTTCAGTGTCGGTCCTGAACAACTCCACTTTATCCCAAATACTACACATAGAGATGAAGCCGGTTGCGGAGGTTGCAGGTGGGGGAATATACATAGAGGGGCAAGGAAGAAAAGGACGCAGACAGGGAATAGGAGAAGGAGCGAGTTACTATAAGCAGGTAGCTAGTCTGTGCCAGACACAGACCCACAGATGTTTGGATTGTGCCTTGTTCATATTAAGGCCATGAGGGAACTCATCATTATGCTGTTTTCTTATCGGTAAAAAAGAAATTGCAACAACAGTATCTATCCGACCATGTTCGGTACGCCTTGGGCCTGCTTACCCTAGTTGCGGTAACTACTGCCACCACTGAAACCGCCGAGTGACAAAGATATCACTTTGCTGCGATTTATATTAGTGGTACAACGCACATGGCAAGCAAATGTGTGCAGTCGTTGTATCGACCGTGACCAAAATGCTTTTAGAAACAAAATCTTATATAAAATCTATGACAGACACAACCTATTAAAGTGGGTAACGATCCGAAATTTAAAGATCCATTATTCTGTAGTTCATGGCACCTTTGATTGTTTTCTCGACAACTATAGGTATCTATAGTTAAAATCTGATTGATAGATACTGATCGAACTAAATGCGCTTTAAACAAATATATTCCCAATGAAGAATATATTTTATCATTTTTTAAATTAGACTAAAAGATGTATTATTAGCTATGTCCGTCATATTCACCATATTTTGCAATTCTCATATAAACGGGTTAGCTTGAAACGGACATCATCGAAGTAAGAATACCACTAGCCCTCGAGGGTAATTACGGGCCCTGTTTAGGCACGGTGATCACACCAGGAGATAACATGTCAGGGTTAGGCCAGTTGTTTTTTTAATAACAAACGGACAAACGCGTACACATCAATACATATCGAAACCATTAATATTGCACTGTATATATATGGCAGCTACGACTGAAATTCAAGGACTTGCATTACAGGAAATGAGTAACGAGGTCTAGCAATATTGAATTATATTTTTCTGGTTGTGGTTACTACACGCTTAAACTATTACCACTGAGTGGCAGCAACATAGTCAAGTACTACATGTATACGTACATGCGGAATAAAGCTCGTATTATTTTTTTAGTCGATTTGAACGTATACAGTCGTGCATGTATGCTGGCGTGCGTGTTTGTCCGTCGTTTTTAAATGTGCAATGCCGTCTGGTCGCTCAAATGCGTGGACGGACGTTGATTACGTGCTATTGGGCGTCAGCGCTTCAGTGTATCTATAACATACGTGTGTGTATACACACACATGCAGAAAAGGACATTAACAAATAGGCACAGATAGATAGATAGGCGCGCACACAAGGGGCTAGGGGCTACACAGTCAGGCAAAAAAGGCGTTTGTATATGGATGCAGCAAGCAGTGAACAAAAGCACACACAGTCGCATATGCTCTCACGCACAGGTCAGTCTATAGAAGGAAATGTCTATTGAGAAGCGACATCTACCGCGGATATAACAATAACCTACTACGCCGCGATATGCATTTGAAATAAGACGTCACTGCCCTTGCTACTTTAGCGGCGGCAACTGTCGATTATACTACCGCCGTCAACTACCCAATGGGCAAAAGGCTCCGGCCAAATGTGTCACATTGGGATACAGGAGTAGCGGTCACGACAGTGACGCGAATCGCAGAACCGTCCCGAACCGATATTTTGCAGATGCTGATAACTCTGTTCTAAACGATTGTCCCTGGCGATAGCTGTCAAAGGCCAGCGAAACGAAATCGCATCAGGGACAGGGCCCCAGGGAGGGTTGCGGGGCAAGGGATTTGTGTAGTAGGAGTGTCCTATCACGTCGACGTTGTAGTCCGTTAGCAGCAGCAGCAGCACGGCCTACCCCACCGCTTCACTCTCCCCCTTTTAAGGAGCGTCAAACCATCAAAGGTAGGTTTGTCAATTCGTTTGTCTCTGTTCATTTGCTCGCTTTTCGGTGAACTATATCGCCGTCATTAGACACAGTTTCACATAGCAATAGAAGCAACAATAAGAGCGACCATGACGATAATGATTGCCTTTATTATGATCACGATGACAATTATAGTGAGTACATGTAATCTGCATACGTTTTGTACAGACAAAACAAATCCATAGCACAGGGTCGACAGAACTCTTATAAAATAGCTCAGTGGTGTAATGACAGCAGACAATCACAGAAGGATTATCGATAAGGTTACCACGTTGATTTAAGCGGTTCCGCTTTTGTATATATTAATAAAACCAAACATAGAGTCTATAAATGAACTGTGAAAGCTGCTGCATTACTTCAGGGTACGTTCAGCCAAACGATTGTGATCTAATTTTTAAACATTTACCGCTGCTCTTTAAAAACTGGCGTACATTATGAGTTTTATAGAGATTGTTATTGAGTGTATCTGCTAGCTTTTCTATTGTGCACATGCTAGTTGCTTATATTGATCTCCGTCTAGAAAGACATTGAATATGGAGGTGAACGTCAACGATGACCTACGACGCGTCGCTGCACCACGCAATCTTCGCATGTACAAGCTTCACTTGACGAGGTTTCAACGAAGACTGATGCCTTTCTAGATATAAACGTACTGTATTTACGTTCGTAGGTTCGAGTTTGAGTCGTGGAACTGGAAGGCATGTCGAGTCGGGAAACGTACACAATGGGGGATGAACCGAAGAGTGAGTGGTCTAAGGACGAAGTTAGCAAATGTTTGCAATGTGACTTCAATACAAAGGGCGCCCTGCCTCGTTTAGCGTTGTCATGTTTCGAGTAGCGGCATACTTGCCTTGGTGGCCTGAGTAGCATGGCCTGGTCGAGATCGAAGTCGTCGATGATGATGGAAGAAAGCTTGATGGTGCTGCTGCTAGTTGACCTGCTAGTTAAGTCCACTCCGCCCTCGTCTTCATAGGATGCTGCTACTCCCTGCGCCAGTGTGTTTACGCACGGGTGTTGTTTAAGGACGGGTGCTGTACCTATTTGAATATACGTCGTCGTGGTCCTCGAGTATAGTACAGGATTGATTCTCTCCAAATAAAGATACTCCTACGTACGTACAGTGTATATGAGGATAAATGTACAAGGCATCCCTGACGATGCTATTCGATGATCTATTCATTTGGTGTCCATACACTCGATTAGAATACGGAAAGTACCATCCACAGTATCCACTACGTTACTAAGCGCGTCGAAATTTACCGCGGCTAGGTAGGAAAATGCAAAACTACTTATCAGTAGTGAATCCGTTAATTCTGATCATGGATTGACGCTTGCGTACCCGTTTCGTTTGTAAAAACCGGAGAAGTCCGATTTAATTATCTAAATATATATACATATTTCCAACAGATGTGCTCTCAAGCGCGTTTCAATGTCGCCGGTGGTGACAATAAGCGAAAGACAACGTACGGCCCACACAAGCGTGCGGAAGCGCTCTTTTGATGAGGAAAAGCAAGAAGCGATAGAGAAGCTTGAGCTAACGAAAGCAACTGCAATGGTCAGCTGCTTGACGGTACGACGCAGGAAACTCCAATGAGTGGCATTTCGTCCTTTCAAGGCCGACAGCTCGACTGTGAACAGACGGCATAAACTCCAAACAATTTGTACTCTTTTGCAGATAAACATTTTGTTTCCGTTTGACAGGTACTGCCTGGCGAAAGCAGGTGACTATAACCGAAGACGCATACGACACAGGTGCATAACGGGCGATAGAGACACAAAACGTCAAAGCTTCAAATTTGTAGAGGTAGCTTACGTTCTTGTATCTGTAGTTACGTTCAGTGATATTTGCATACGCGTAAATGGTATAATTAGACACACAGTATATATATAAACTGTATTATAGGTAAAATCATTTCATCACTGTAGTATTCTACTCATATGGAATAGTTAGAGACAGAGTCTTTATTAGTACCTGGACGTGAACGTTAACGGACGCTCGAATCGAATTCGCATAAGTTTACTTGTACATGTTAAGTTCTATGTTGATACGAATGCCGATAGCAAAAACTTCATGAAATCTAAGTTGATAGCAATCGGGCTATAAGGATAAGAAAAATTCAAAAGAGATTGAATAAATCCGATCGAGAAACCATCTTTTATGATTTGTGATGATAGCCAGCGCAGCAGCTGCCTTGGATGAATAATCTAAGAAAATGAGGTAGCTTCATATTATGAATAGTTAACGCTTCTATGGTATGAGCAGATCAATATAACATTGGTATTTCAACTGTAACTTAATGTCTTCTTTTTTTTTTGTAATAGACATCACTCAGCCGTAAAGGCATTATAGATAAGACGAATGGAGACATAGGTCTATACTAAGTAATAACACAGATCGTCCCCAGGTGGGTGCTTAACTTAAGTACGCAGTGTGAGATCGCGAAGATATCATAACGGTACAGTGTTGCTCGAACATAAGTTGTACGCATAAGAGCCTGCCTTTGCTAAGGCTAAAGCCTTTCGTTGAGATCGTGCCTACGATGAAACAACTGCTCTGCTCATTACAGAAATTTCTATTTTAGCATGGAAACGATCGGGCGATGTACATAGTTGCCAATGTGACATCTCTTGCCGGTGGTATTTGATAATAGTATTCAGATTGATTTTAAAAATGACCAACTGTCGGCTGGAGTCGATCGAAAACGTGTGTGAAATCTGCCGCACTACGTTGACGCTAAGCGGTGAGGTAGACGATGTTATAAAGCAGGTTGTACGGCATGTCAGTATTTCCTTTTAAGATTATATTTATTTAGGATAGATAATAGAGCCTTAAAGTTTACAGAGGCCTTAGACGTTTTTAGGCGTAACTATGTAGCGTGAAACGATAAAGCTTCGATATCGTAGTCAATAATAATGTCGACAAGTCGACTGATGGGCTCATAACTGCGTTTTGCAAAAGTAGATCACGTACGTCCTAGTAGATTTGCTATACCACGGGTCCACTCCTCTCGATCAGTTGTATTATAAAAAATCATTAATATTAAGCTGAAGCCGAAGAACAATGGCTTTTCGTAATTTCTCAGTGAATTTTTAAAATGTTATTTTTTAATTTGCTCTTTTTACTAATTTTAGCAAAAATATATTAAACGAGGTATCTTTTTTGACCAACGCTCGTTATTTTCTAAGTACTTTAGCAAAATGGTCTGGCTTTATGGATTTGATATCTACGTAAGAGTATAATATTCTACTAGGCTACCAGGAAGTGCAACGCGTTTAGGTTATGAGAAACATGTGGTACGTCGAAATACTTTTAATCAACCAATTTCGATTGTTTTTACTGGACACATAAAGGGGTACCCGAATAAGTCCATAGGTCTTCATGGGGCAACCAACGATTGAAGTAGGTTAGCAACCTTATGTTCGTGTATTTTGTCTCTGTAGGACGTATTTGATGGAGGTCGTCGATCTATAGACACACTGTATGGCAGTGTACGATGAATGATGAACGTTCGTCACACTTTGTTCTAGCGATACAAAAATGTGTAGAAAAAAACTATACACACATGTATGCACAATCTCATTTGTCCTAAAAAAAAAAGCGAAACCTTAATCATAATCTGCTATTTGCATCGTAGCGGGATGTTTCAACTAATAAAACTCTAATCCCCTTTTCGAGCTAAATCAATTTTCCTTGCTGGAAAGTCTTGGTTTTTCCAGCTTGAGCATTTAGGCACAGAGATCAGTGCTGAATGTTAGCCTTTTGGAGGCATGGAAATGCTCTACGAAAATATGTTACATGCATTATTCATCGTAGTGTACGCCAAGTCCTTGTTAAAGGTCGAAGAACATACGCTTTCTCGCCTCTAATCCACTATGTACCTAAACCATTTCCACTTAAGACAAATATAAAAATGATGTTAATCAGTCACCGCGCGTGTTAGGATTTGCAGTTCCGATACATTACCCTTCCAGGATAATAACTTTTTATACGATTTTCAACATTAGCCAATTTAGTTGACGTGAAAATCCTTAAGCGGAGAGATAATGATCGGGGTTCACGCGTCGTCGTGCCAATGAGATGGTCACGCAAGTTTATCGTCAGGACGACTGCATACGTGACTTGTAATCGCATGTGCAGATTTCTTTATTTCGAAATAAACAAAGTGTACAACATCGTTTTTATTGAAAACATTAGCTAGATATGTGTGGGCCCCACGAAATCCCTGCAGGATTCACATTTGGCAAGCCAACATGATATTAGCTCGTTTAATAACAGTACTAATAGCGGTAAGAATGCTACCAGTAGTAACTAAACTTATAGAGGTTTCATCGCAAAAAGGCGTGCATTATCTATCAAGCGATGTAACACTTCTTTTGCGATGCCTGCCAGTCTGTTCGCCCTGTTTGCTTCCGGCCATTCTGTCATTTTTACTACCCGTTAAGTTTGACCGATCTTCGAGCGACTGATCTGGACGACGAGTGAAGCGACGCGCGTCGATGCATGCAGCACATCTTGAAAAACGATAAATTTCTTCTGGACAGTAACAGCATATAGATTTCTATAGGTGTGCAAATAGTGTCAGGAGAGACAGACGTATACGGTCAACAGCCGCAAAAACCGCCACGTCGTTGCTGTTTAGGTCTAGGTTATTGTCACGTTCTCAAACGGAACTTCTAACAGAAACACGAAAGCTCTCCTTTATTACCACGCATTTCGACATATGTGTGGGTACGGCAGGCAGGCTTATTAGAAGCACGCACCAGTTTCAAAAGGAAAGAGAAACGTTTGCCTCTCCTGAGGGTGGATTTGGCGACACGTGCTACGATGATCATTAACAGAGCTCGAGTGCGTGCGGCGTAACGGCATCTCGCCAGAAACTAGCCATCCCTCAGGGATACCCACTTAACTCTACCCGCTTCGTTCGAGCTAACGAACAACAGGCACATCGTCGCTACCGTCAGCGTCACTATCGTCGCTGCTGTTGCTCGTGACGGTGCTAAAGACGGCGAACGTGCCATTCCAGCAGCCAGCAATCTAGCTACGAGACGTCAGCCCAGCCATCCTCGAAAGGAATTGTGGAAGTGAATCCACGTTCCAGACGCTACACTTGACCGTGCTAACTAATAGAGGCAGCAATAGGAATACAGAAGCTGGAGACCCAGCGAACTGGAACTATATAGACATTGTAAGTAAGTGCCGTTCACGGTACTGCTAGTAGACTTTGATTAAAAGTACGAGTAAAGACCTAATTGAAGTGGTACCTTTCTCTGATCACAGCATACCCATAGTTACCGCTATTCTCGGGAACAAAGTGCGGTTCCATTGTGTCATCCCTTCGTAACTCGGATTAATTAAATAGAGTTGGAATCCGATTAGGTGAATTTGTTTTCGATTAAGTAGTCGAAAGGCTAAAGTCAAGCTAATTATAATAACCGAGAGGAGGATATAAAGGGAAGCGGAAAACAGAAAGCAGAGAGCATTACATCGTATGAATTTAAGTTCTACAATGTGTTGCATAAGCGATCTTTCATTCTATAGGATTCAATAATTTCTGCGGTGAATATTTCGATTTTAATTTTGCTATTGCTTCCGTAATTTTATTCTGTGTCGTACGGGAGTACCCGATTCAGCTCCGTGTTAGTTACTCAACTGACTGACATAGATTATGAATACAAGTGGGTTAACCCTTCAAAGGTTAAGTATCTAGTGAGCATAGCGGCCTGATTTTGGGTTGAACGAATGGGATCGGGGTTTTACAAATGAAACCTGCCTCGATCATTTAAGAGCAACTACTTGTGAGGGGAAGATTAAAGTCTAATCCGTAAAAACAAATCGTTACTTTTTTTGCCAGTGAAGGAAGTGTACGCATCGTAGAAGTCCGATGAAAGAATACTGCCGACCACTAGCAACTGACTGACCGAATGCTTAGAAAAGCTGCTGTCTCACCCGACGACCTAGTTCGGCATAGCTTATGGTAGAGCTTACCAGTGGGCATAAAGTGGATCTGAAAATAGGAGAATGGATCAAACGAGGACGGGAACGGGAACAAAAACGAGGACACGAGCGAATGCCGTAATGAGGAGTGTTTGAGAAGCTCCAGTGAAGCAGCCGTCGCGGCCTCTATCGCCAACTGAAATTACTATAGGCATTGTGCGCCTCTGTTCGTATGCAGTGTAGAAGCAAAGGCATAAGAATAGGATCCGGATGAAGCGTACGCAGTACCGCGTTAGCGTAAGTGTTGAATTTTTTGCAGCAGCTTTGACTGTCGTAGTACCAGCAAAGTAGATAGGGGCAAGTGGCATCTTTGCGCGACGACAAAGCCACTGCCCGTAATATCTGCCAGCTGTAGAATGGACCTATCTCCGAGCGAATGCGGACCCCGGCTATCAGGACCTAGAGCCGGCGACTACCATTTGCTGCTTGGCTTATTTTATCCAGACACGACAGGCCTTTATAAAAATAATCTACTTCAGTGCTCAAAATATAGAATTTTTTAGCTTTATCTACGTCACTGCGTACGTAAATAACGCATGAAACTTTCTTTAAGCGTTTCGACGGATAGGCACACTCGCGAAGTGAACTACGAAACTTTTTAGCAGGAATAACAGACGCATGGCATCTATCAAAGAGTATCGGTACGCTTATTCACAGATTTCAGCGCGTGCAGACGTTGCACGAATCGAGCGAAATTATCCACAACCAAATTACAAAAGCTGCGTTTAATAACTTACTGTAATTTCTGTTCATATGCGTGGGATCTTAAGTTGCTGCATGAAATCAATATGAAACGTTCTTAGTTTCCTTGAGGTGCCTTTTGTAAAATTTATCTTAAGAAAAATTTACGTAATACTCACATTTTAGCCTAACGGATTCCCACCCAACCGTCCAGTCAATTCTATGGTGAAGAAACAGTTCTTGTGTACGTTTCGTAACCTCGAAAGATATTTATAAGTTGAAATTGGACTCTCGCCTACGTCTTTAGTGCAGCGTACAAGTACATCTATATGTACATAGATATACATGTATATATTTATTCTATCATAAATCATAAAACGTCAGATAGGATACGAATCAACTCTGGCCGATTCTAATTAAAGTGATAGATGGCTTTATGGTATTTACTTTACAATAGAATAAACAAAAGCTCATCGCGATATCTCTGCGTGTTTACAGCGCGCTAGAGTGAAAGCTGCTCGCACGTGCCAGGTCGTTTGTGTTCATCGTTCACTATAACTGGGAAATACTACTAATTAAACTAAATTTGTTTATATAACACCATACACATAGATTTTTCTTGCAACTCAATTAACGAAAGCATCGTACGGGAAAGGAAATAATTAAGGGTGACAGGCTTTTTTCGGCCGAGGCATCGTCGGATCACTTTCTGTAATTCTCTCGTCTGCCTCGCTTCCTCTAGGCTTAAATAATTGCAAGGACTTGGCGTGGGCCGGTCTCATTTGTGGACAAGCATACAAGAGTATCAAGTATAATTAACATTTAGAGAACACGCAAAGCCATCGAAGGAGGGAGCCACCGTGTGATTGCTAACAGGACACATCCATTTCTGTGTCCGCTATTTACATGTTCGCAGTACCAAGTTTTGCTACTTGTCACACCGTTTTTTTTGTTAACTGCACAGCGGGGGCTATAGGAAAAGCCAGGGACTGTTGCTCTTATGTGGTCGATACGAAAATTCACTTTTCTAGAACCCGGGTTGCAATTTAGAGCCTTGCCGTATGCTAGAAATGGAAATGACTGGCAAACAAGAAAGATTGCAACACGTGATAGAAGTTACAAATATATGTATTTTATGTTAATCGACTTGTTGACCATTAATTAGCCTCACTTAGTTTACTGAAGTCATAGAAAATAGGAGCTACTACACATTCGGACGAAGTTCCAGGAGCCATATATTAGAGTTTCTTCTGAAAGCAGACGCTTCGTTCTGAGAATACTGTTAAAAAATCCTTCAATTTTCTCTTGCCACTCCCGTCTCAAGATAGATCAACGTTTGCATTTTACAGCGTACATCTTATAGGTTGAAGAGGAAAGAGTTAAGGGTTGAAACCGTTTCGTTTATCTGCTAAACCATACATCGCGGAACCAGTTTAATGGTGAGCTTTTAAAGCATACGTACGGTTTCGTGATATGTTCCATTTGACCTCATAACGATATTTAACTATCGTAGCGAGACTTCGCGCTGCGGGTACCTTGCATAATCGAATATTTGCGTAACGGCTACCTGACTTTAGGATGCGAAATTGTAATTTCGCTTAGAGTGTTTCTTGATTATAAATCAACTTTAAGTTTGATAATTAGACAATTCTAGTCTTCCATATCTGGCCTGTATTTGTGGAAAGCCATTTATCGATTGAAGTAGCGTATTTGTGTGATCTTCACTAAGAATCTTTGGCTAACAATGTGCGTTCCCTTTTTTGGATCATTTTGTAAACCTTTTATATAATTTTCAAATACCAGTGATTTTGTATCAAATGCACTGCAGTAGTTTTATTGACTGAGACATTCGAGTAAATGGTTATCTTATCTGTAGCTTTTCCGTAAATAACTGACCTGCAGGAAGATGTCATAGTGGAATTTCTGCACAGACGAGTCGATGTATTTTAACGAGCATAAGCCGGACAACATCAAAAGCCTTAAAGCTTGAAGATAGAAGATCTACTGTGGCTGTTAATCTCCTGACGAGACGCTGAAAACCTAGGATAACATGGGTCCGACAGCGTTAATTCAGTAACAATGTACAGATCTGCATATGTGACTGCACGCATACATCTGTGTCTGTATATATGCCTGCTATTTTTGTTCATGAGCGCCCAAAAGCTCTGTCAAAAAGACTAAAACGAGAGGTGATGTAATGGGTTCTAGTCGATAGGCAAATGTAACAAAGAGAGAATTAAAGCAAAGCAGACAGAGCCAAAAAAGTAAGAGAATATAATAGTAAACGAAAGAGCGAACAAAACACCAAATGATGATGATTGACGAATGTCTCCTAGTGCCATGTTCGTCTTTGTCCTCTGTAACACCTCCAGCTCCTCTTCATCATAGCTCTGCTTGCGACCTTTTTCCAACGTCCGCGTGTGACACCCTATGAAACCTTTTTCCCCTCCTTTTTGTCGTTTGCAGCGGGCGAACTAGGAACAAAGGCAACCATGCGTAGTAGAGTTTGTACATGCGTGCAGACGTGTAGCTGCCCTGGAAACTACGGCTGCATGGGAGCAGATAGAAATGTGACGAGAGACGCCGCCCTAAACGAAGCTGTTTGCTTCTGACCGGAAAAATCTTCGAAAGCCTTTCCCTGCGTCATCTGCTGATGGCGTCATTACCTGTGAGACAGGTGGCAGACATAACTATCGGCACGACGTTAGGAGCAAGCGCCGCCGTAAATGTTGAGCCTCTATTGGCGCGGAGGGAGGCAGACACTGCTCGCCTCATTTGTAGACCGATGAAAGCTTTCACTTAGGTTAGCCAAGGTGTCCCCGTGTCAGCTCAGTGGGTAATGTATTTGCGGGCTAATCTTACGGACATGTTGTGGTCTAGGTTCGAACCCGGGAATGGGCAGACTTCGTTTCGTACTGGGGGCCAGCCATGTGTTGGAATGCCTAACGGTGATGCCGGACGTAAAAGTCGAAACGTAGGGATGGTAAACTACGGTTTTACATAGGACTAGCGCCCTATTCAGTTCCGGTGAGTCACCATGTCAAATATTCGATCAAGCGTGCGGCGCCGTTCTCGTGTTGTCTGACAATTTCGTTGATTGAGTATAGCGACCGAAGTAGAGAGTAAATGAAAGAGGGCTGCCGTGGGGCGAACGGGGACGCGACGTCATCTGCATTGTTTCCGTGTCTCTCCACCGTCCGCAGCATCCGGGAGGAAACATTAGATGGAGGGTAACAGTAACGGGCGGGTCAATCACTTGCATGGACGCTTATGTTAACATATAGAGAGTTATACATAAAGGTTGCTTATGAACAGTAACGCAAACATAAAGTAAAAAAAAAAGTAAAACCGAATATATGCGCACGTGGAATAGAGAATTGATGCAGATACGTCTCACAAGTTTCGCAGAAATCAATAAGTTCCTCAGAATATGGGAAAGGCGCAAAAAGTTGAACATATATATATATATCCTGCTGTTTTACGTGAATTAATCGATGTTGTATAATGCATGGTACTAGTTAATTTAACAGGGCTGAAATCATTTGTTTTTTCTGTATTTGCCGTTAATAAACCCATTTCCAGCGCTAGAATTAGTATAATAATCAAAGTAAAGCAGAAGGAAAGGCATACACACCAAGCAGAAAAACTTGTCTCTGACAATATTAGTGCATATAGAACTTTACTGTAAAACTTCCACGAAAATAGCATGTACTATTATGGTTTATATTGTTCTCCAGCTCGCCGTTAGGCTTGTGTATGATTAGCAAATTTTCAAAATGCCCCTTACCAGTCTAACCCCTCAAATTATTGTTTGCGCCGGAAGATGCTTACTTGATATGCTTGGATACAAGAGCTAAATATCTCGTGTATTTCGGTGTTATTTTTAATAGTAGAATACAATTGTTATAGAATAATTTTATTTTTTTTAATGTTTGCTTTTTTCTTTTGTTAAGCTGTGTTATTACTAACATCGTCACAATGTACTGCGTCAACTTAATGTTCTTATTATCGATTATACATTATTTCGGATAAAAATTTATTGATGACGTCGCAGATACCTTAAGCAGAACCTATATATATATATATATATATATATATATATATATATATGTATATATCTAACTGGTAATATATATATTACCAGTTAGATCGCAAAGCGGCTTAGTTAATCCAACGACGGACTCAGATGAATGCTATGTGTGCTTTTTTGCTTTTATTTACCCAAAACTTGTCGCCCGCTCTTCCGCTATTATGGCACGAATCCTTAATACATCCTACATACATAGATTAGCTTCAGTATACTAGAGTTAACAAAGGTTAAATATTGTGCCTCATAAGTACATTTGATCTCTAAAAGCCACCGGTAATGCTTCGACGTCTCAATACCAATGCGAGTCGTAAAAGGTGAAAGAGGTTACTCGTGTAGAAGATGACGAAAACGTGCCGTAGGTACATGTTTCTGACGTGGAAGTAACTTGGATTTAGGTTCGGCTTAATCGCTCTATAAATTGAAGTGGAGCAATTATTATGAAGGTGATATGCTATAGTTGGCCGCCTCCCTTTCTCCCGTTCGGGAGCGGCCAATAGTAAAGTCAATAAAGGAGGCTTCGATATAGCAGGAAGCGGTATTTCCAAGTAAGCGGAAGTAGCTGATATGAATGAGGATTAAACAAGAACTAAGGGCCGCCTGCAAAGGTGATTGTTTTGCTTTGCCTGAGAATTAAGCGATTCAAAGCGTATTCGCAGTGCTCTAAAAACAGAGTGACGATAAAGAAAAACTGTTGGTGCCTAAAAATAACAGTTGGTTAATAGAACTTAATTGGATATTATCTACCAAAAATGTAAAGAATTACAAGGCTTCAATTGAGAGGCAAGCCATAATAGCACGAAGCATTACGCTGAAACTTCTATAGGAAATCTGATTATGCGTGATATAATCGTTTCATTCGTCCACTGGCTCCATTAAGCTAATTGCCCCTATCGGCACGAGCAGTAGCTGAAATCAATGTAAACTCGTTCCATTTACCTCCAGCGTAATAGAAGTTTAGCCAATATGATGAAGTTATCAATAAATACTGAGAAAGGTTAAACGTGCGCAAACACCTATGTCTTTTTAAAAGTTCTCAACTAAAACTGAACTTTACCGGGCCGGGTGTAAAATCATCTGACAAAGAAGAACAAATCTTCGAAACAGAGCTACTGACACCCAGGCAGTTAATTAAATGATTATAGATATGATGAGCTTGACAAGACCCTTGTTCAGCGCAAGCTACGTACGTTTAGTTGGCTAAGGATACTACAATACTGTCTCCATTAGCCATTATGTTTTCAATTAGGAAGGTAGGCAAAATGTTTGGATCGTTGTTGCAACAAACAGTTAAATATCCCATACAAAACTTCTTTCCATGTACAAACTTGTCTTATAAACCTTCGCTATATTTTAGTCTATGCTACTTGTACAGCAGAGCCCCGTATTATGATTTAATCAAAGAACACGGTGTTTAATAGAAGAATTAGAAAATAAATTGATTTCATGCAATAATTCTACTATATTTGTATTAGTTCCCTCTTTATTTATGTTTTTGATTATTAGAACTTTTTGGACTGACCGCTTTAATTTCCCGATTTTTTTTGGATCAAGGATTTCCATAGCTTTCTAGGTGACATCGCGACATCCGTTATCTACCACTATAACTCGCAGAACGCCAGAAAAACAGAGAAAATAGATTTTTCTTCAAGTATTTATTGCTCATTTGATTTGCCGTTGTTTTGAAGACGGATAAAAAGTTCTATCCGAAGGTGAGTTAGCAGGAAAAAGGGGAATCCATGTCCAGGACGCTAAACAGAAATCTAGTATTAGTAGTAGTAACTGACCGTAAAGATTACGAAGGTGACGCCGACTGAGGAAAAGCTAAACGTCGATTGTTGGTGAGTTATTATAACGTGATGGTGTCTCGGTTTTTATAGGATCTTTTTTGCTCTATCGCCCCTTAATGTCTTATGGGATCTTTGGTTTCGCTCGTCCGCACGCCAGGACTCGGTGCAACCTGCCTAGATTTGAATTCATTGATTAAAACGTTCGTTTTCCGCCTTCCGCGTCGGCATACTTTTAAGATTGTTGCAGGACGTAGCCTTTCGATTAAAGTTTTGATTCGGCTCTTCATCATAGCAGGCAGCAGAATGAATATCGTTGTACTTTACACAGTAGCAACAAAAGTTGAATTTTCTCTCTCATAAAGATGATAGTATTATAACATCTAGAATTAGCTAAATCGAAACATCGAAGAGATCGAGACAGCTAAAAAGTGAGAAGAGCTATAACGTATTTCCAAAGATTCAACGTTTATCTCTACTTTTACATGCATATGAAACACACACACACACACAAGTGCATCACGCAAGCAATCAAAAGCGCCATCTGCGAAGGTACCATCGTTACTTTCGCGGTAGTTGAAGAAAGCTACCTATCACTCGAAACGGTTTGAAAATAGAGATTTTCAGCAGTAAGCTGTGCAAGTCTTTTCTAAAAAAGAAAAAAACAATCAGAGCCCGGCTGTAAATAAAACATAATATTAACGTCGATTATGGGGGGGGGGGGGGGGGAAAGCGCTCTCGGAATATGGCGCCAATAGAAGTTTCGACTATTAGAAGTTGGTATTGTGAAATTTCCCTTTGTTCGACAAACTGTTTTTGTTTTTTGTCGTATCGCGTGTACAACAATAACATCTCGAAACACAACCTGACGAAAGGAATACCGTTGGAGTAATATTTCTCTGCGTTTGTCTTGTTTTATCTCGCATAACTCCTCCTCGAAACAATCGCCGAATACACTCGATTTATACGGTACGGAGGGCCGGTAAAATAAATTAAAAATTAACTAAGATAAAATATACAGAAATACATGGTATCGTTTGATGCTGTTCCGCTGGTCCAGAACTTCACGGTTGACGGATTGGCTATCATCCACAGTGAATAATTTTGATCAGCGGTCAAAGACGCGATATGCAGAAAGAAGGCTAGTGTTCCTATGGCGACAGGCGTGGTAGACGAGATGAGCGGGAAAAGCATCTACTAGTACCAAACACAATCGAACGTGTCGGTGAGGTCAGCGGCGTGAGCGGAGTCGGATACGTGCATGCGACTAGAAAGAGAAGCAGCGGCCGAAAGCAAAGGAGGCGAAAACCTATACAGTGTCACTGCCCTCCCCGGTATTCACCCCTTTTCCATCTCCACTAAAAGACAAGATCAGGTAACCAAGCCGAGAAAAAGACGCAGCACACTGACTAGGTACGCAGACTCAGTGGCGCAGAGACCGAACGACAAAGAAAGAGGTGGGGACAAAACACTAGAAGGTAGATGGAGAAAGCCCGGGTACTTGGCTGTGTGGAAGCTGTATGAGACGTTGAGGCCTTTTTCGAGCGCACAGTCTTTGGATCACCCAAATCGTTCCCGCTTTTAAAAACTCCCATTCTGCAAAGTCCTCGCATAGCGCTAGTTTTTGGACAAGCCCTCGCTTGTGCCTCTTAGGGGGCTTACCTATGAAATCCGTATAACTATTTCTCTCCTAGCTGTTCGTCTAGGTTACCGCTTTTTTTTGCCACCCTGGCTCTCCCTTTTTGTCATACATTTTTGCTGTAACGTTCTTTTTGTTTTTCTTTCTAGCAGCAGGCGTGAGGCGTTAGTCACATGTATAGACTTCTCCTGAGGGCTTACTTTGGCCTAGTCGGGAATGCCAATCCTCGGCCTGGAGATTCCGTCGAGCCCACTGTAGCGTAACTGGTTGCGCCATTTCACAGCTCTCGAGGGTCACAATTTAAATCCTTACGGTCGCGCTTGCGGTCGAACGGCTGCTTTCGAGAGAAAGAGATTGATTTAAATAATGAACCATCTTTGATATAAAAGTAGCGAAAAAGTGGAGAACGAGGTAGAGTAAGGCACAGCAACACAGGGGTAGAGGAATCGTCCGACACGCGGAAGCTACTGAACAAAATGAAGAAGCTGCAAAAACTTAGCATAAGATAGCTAGCATTAAAAAGTCTTGCCTCAATACCAGGTTGCAATAGCAGGAGGGAGTCTCATTTACTTCCGCTATTCAAAGCAATCCTCCTCAGCTGTTTTTTTCTGATGAAGATGAAATCGGCTTTTCTTGTTTTGTTCTGTAATGACTGCCTCCGTGTTTTTAAAAGCGATTTTGAAATTTCGCGCCAAGCTGTTTGGCCCATAAGTGGGCAAGTTCTTTAGTCTGCTGCATCCGTAGCTGTTATACTGTGCATGTTCAATTCAGTACGCTATATAGAAAGCGAATTTTCCGCTTATGATCACTAATATGTGCATCTATTTACAAAAAAAAATTGACGAAAGTTATTGTGAGTACCTAAGAGTATGTTGGATAG
The DNA here is from genome assembly GCF_002532875.2 of Varroa jacobsoni. NCBI lineage: Eukaryota > Metazoa > Arthropoda > Arachnida > Mesostigmata > Varroidae > Varroa > Varroa jacobsoni. The sequence goes on from NW_019214034.1 coordinate 193,796, forward strand.
TTACGAGTAGGTAGATTAGATCGTTCATCGTGATAGGTAACAAACAGTACTTCCATGTTTAAAGATGACGCTATTTTGTAACGATGCGATATTTCGCTTCGTGGATCCTGGCTTGTCGATGGCTTCTGCTGAAGTATGCTGTTAATGGCTAAATAGTATGATGAACAATTCCATATTAAGCATCGAAATTAGTGAGCAGAAACGAACCATTTCTATTGCATGTCAACGTTTGGACTGTAAGAATCTTAGTGGAGAAGATACATAAGTTAATAGTGAAGGCTCTCCGTTATCCGCCATACTTGCTAGACATTGCCCCTACAAGTCACCATTTTTTAAGTCCTAACGAGTTTCTAATGAAAAAAAAAAAAGACATTTCAGCGTGATGCTTGAATTGCCTCTCAAAACTTTATCGAGTCATGTATAGTTGACTTTTCTAGCAGCGAGGTACACTATCATAGTAATGGCAAAACATTATAGACAGTAGTGGTACGTACTTCGAATAAGCCCGCCAAAAAAATTTCAACATTCGAATAGTCCACTATATCACGTTTAATACTAAACAATCAAATAAATAAAATTTCGGTGCATAGCTACCTACCTACCTACGCATACACTATCAAATAACTTAAGCAGTACAATGACTTCTGCCACCTCAGACCTTAAACAGCGGAAATCCTGTGCATCGAAAACCGTTAGTAATGCTTGTGTCAATGGTCATCTACAATGAAAAATTTGGAAGCATCTTGAAAATGCACATACAAATATATGCCGCTAGCTTGAGAACCTACTCTTCGTAACGATGGAGGCGAACGTAGTAGTTGTCGAACGGCGCCCCATCTGCCGGTCTCCGTTAGTCTCTCGGATACGAGAGTATTTGCAAATAATCTCGAACAAATTCAAATATGCACAAAGATATTTTTGTAGAACCTTCCCTCCTCCTGAACTAATGGACCTTGTTGTAGTTGACCTAAAAGGACCTTTGTTTATAAGCCAGCGAAAAATAAACGATATGTATTTTTCAAGCATGTACCCGTAGGATGGAAGATTGATAAAGACCATCATAGTATTATTTTCAAATATGCGCAGTTGAATATGCAGAATGAGGAGTTCACTAGATCTTTTAGTTATACCGTGTTATGGCAGAATGATGCAGGACATGCTTCGGTCACACGAGTATGATGTATGAGTGAGGCGTACGGTACCCAACCTTGACATCTCATATTCGATGATCTCAATGATTATCATTATGCTTTACCTCGTTTTTTTCTATTACTCTTTGGCTTTCTAGTTAGTGGAATGAAATTTTGAAAAAGGATACTTCTGTAGTAGCTGCGACTTCAGTCATCACTTCTGCTCCTCGATTGCGTTGAATGTAGGCGAATAATATCTTTCGATAATTGCACCAATTGTACAACGGGAACGGTAAACACAATCCTTACAAAGTGGATGTTCATCTGACGAGGAGGTAGACGATTTTTACACAGTATTTCCGATTTTCGTCTTTGTTCAGGGTTCAAGTGGACGAAAACGGCCCGATTACGCTATAGACAGAATTAGTTATGTTTTATAATAAGTTAATTTAAAAAAAAGTTACCTATTTAGCCCCTGCTTATTCAATAGTTACACTAAGACACGGTGGTTCTGGACTTACCTAATTGACTTAGGGGAATCGAAAGTCATCGGTTTTGTGTCTTACGCCTAAATTCTAAGGAGGCGGCACATCTGTTGAGCGCAGTGTTACGCTATTATTTGTTGTCCAGGTTGATCGTATGATTTTTTCCTTTAGAAACCATTCTAGTGAACGGAACTGTCCTATTTATAGAATCTAATTATACATTTTGCATTAAATCCTGCCTGAGCGAACAACATTTCATAGGTTATCCTTAGAAGCAACTTGAAATACCATTAAACGTAGGGATCGAATGAACTTTTTTAATGGGCTGTGAGAAGTTAATTTTAAGCATTTTGTGTAGATCAGAAAAAATCTTAGCGAAGGACTTCCGTGAATCAAGCGCTTCTGGAGCCGCCATCAAAGCTTGCCTTGAGTCATGATCGATGAATGTTGGCAAAATTCCTCTCCTCGTAAAGCTATCTAGCCAGTTCCCTATTGATATTCTACAATTTGAGCGTTAATACACACTTTATCGTTCCTATTATAAAATAAAAGGATTTCCCAGATTGAGCAATAGTTCGTAAAGTTCTTTTTCTTTCCTTCCTTCTCATTCCTTAGACCAAGACGCGTTAACGTAACGGTGGCATTGACTAATGTAGTCTATTACAATAGCAATAGCACTAATCATAGTATATAACATAGTCAGAACGCTAACATGAATTTGAAATCCTTCCTTAGTGATCATTTTTAGCACATTTAATGTTTACAATGCGGTATACACACACTTCTGAAACAATTTTCATTTATGAGTTCACAAGAAATATTCTGATACACATATCAAAATGGCGATAACGATAGGCTGTGGGTGAGGGAGCTAGGCTAATGGCGCGAAGATTCGATGACAGAACCAAAGCCAATGTTGAATAAATATAATTAGCATACTGTGAACTTAGCCACTACTGTGTTGTACACCCGTGTGTACAAATATACGAATGCGTCTGTGGGCATATAGCATTTAACGTAACGTCAATCAGCCGCAACAGCGATGGCGGCAGCGTTGATGACAACAACAGCTATACCGATAACGGTAAAACGAAAGGACATAAAAAAAACGTAGCCTATAGTAACTACTACCGGGACTAGCAAGGATAGGTAGAATTGTTGAATGTCGCACTCGTTCGCTCATTGACTTTCTATGTATGTACTTCTACAAATGTTGATAAGTATCGCCGCGTGTGCAGATGCCTATCGAACACAGTCGCTGGTGCGTCATTGCACGTCACTGTCATGCTGTCAGAATTTGTTCCAGGCCAGCTGTTTTGATTATGAAGCGATGCGTTTTTGCTTATTCAGCCGTCCATTGGATGACCGCCTAGTCGGTCTATCTGTTCACCGACCCGTCCATCCGATACGTCTACTCTTTGCCGTCACGGCCGCCCGCACGATTTGAAGATCTACCCCTTGCTTCGGCTTCGTTTGCCGTAGCTGGTCGCTTCTCGTTTTGTTGTCTAACGAAACTGCTTTTTCTTCACTTTTGTATTTGACTTTTCCCTTTTCGGTTCGCGTCGGACAAGGTATTTGCGTTCATTGTTTCGTATCGTGGAAGAAATAAGCCTTTTTATGTTGAAGGAAGAAGAAATGATGGTCGGGCAAAGAGTTTGTATGATTGGTCAGGGCGAAACGCGGTGCGTAGGATAACGAAGGGCTGATGTTAGAGTTCATAAGAGGTCGTTTGGATGGCCTTTACCAATTCATTTCTAGCGTATTATTACTTGCGGCTCAAGACGAAAAACTAGGGAAAGCAGTGAACACACGCAGGACAAACGAGAGAAAAAGAGAGCGTTATGGATTTCGATAAAGGATATTTCCGTAACATCGCTGCTTTACGTTCATCACTACAACTGCTGAAGGCGATTGCAATGGTAATGACGACGATTTCTTCAATATCTGTTTTAGGACCTCTCCGAAGACAATCTAATACGTTAGTTGATGAATAACAAAAATAACGTAGAGAACGATAAAGCAACGGTATGGAGAATAATAAATCCAGTACGCGTTCACCCAAGACATCCTTGTGTTATTTCCTGTATTTTGCATCATGCGGCAAAGGATACCCTTGAATGGCTGCATTATTTTGATAGAATAACAGTAATTTTCAACGACCCATTATGCGTAAGGCCTGCTATTACTGTATTTTGGCGATCCTAACAAATCGGGCCTTCTGTCTAGTATACTAGGGGCCAGTCGAGTTACGTACGAATGTAAGTACATGAAGAAAAGCATCAAAACAATTTATATGATACCATGTATAGCATTTTTTTACCCTTGAGTGTTCGGAACTGTGCACGTGCTTCAATCGTCTAAATCCTATTTGTCCCCACTTAAACTCATGCCGGCCAGATTCAATGCACTCTTTTCCAGCACTTTAAACAATTTTCGAACTCAATCCTAGAAATAGACCCTTGCGCTCGTTTTTCCTCGATCTCCCTGATCACTTCAAAGTTTGGCCCTTTCAGCTATGCCTTAAGCTTTACAAAGCAGAAAATGTAGGAGCAGTTCTGGTCAACACGGAAGTAGGCGAGGAAGTCCAGGTATCGAGTCTGTCTTCCCAGAACGCGATAGAAATAGTAACATATGAAGCGATGTATTATTATCATGAGGAATCGCCGTCGCGAATCGGTCTCCCATCGTGTAGGTTTGTTATTTGGCGTTATCCTTTTCAAACTTTTTGTTAATTAACCCAATTGACACCACTATTACCTAGCAGTCGAAAAAAAATGCGATGCAAAAACAAACTTTAGCTTTTTGCCGGCATGTTGCGGTTTACGTAGGTGATTATACTTTTGTCTTTATATCATACGCACACATCTACGTCACGTTAGTCATAATGACGCCTCAGAGTAAGTCCGGTTCATATCTGGGTGCGTGAAAAGCTTCTTAAAGCTGTTGTTGACTAATCCGAATTTTCTATAAATTCAAGGCCTTTAAAACAGTTTTTGCCGGAAGTTCTCACGTTTCCAGATGATTTTCAAAATAGTCTGAACTCTCTGAAAATGATTCGGCTAATTTCTAGCATGGTTTATTCTGCCTTATCTGTTTGCTGCGACTCGCTGAGTAGAAATATACGAACGCGATCTATTTTGAGGATCTTCTCGTCCATCGCGAAAGCGTTGGTCTAACTTACATACCTGAATCTACCTTTGACGTAAGATGTTATTGTACTTCATGTTACAAACAAAACAATAAAACGAACCACCGCCAAAGGTCATCCTTCGATGTGATGCCACTCGTTGTCGATATCATGATATGGTATATGACATGATGTCAGTCCAAACGCCTTAATATACTTTGACTAGTTATAAAATCTGCAAATACGATTATAAGATCTATAAACGACTACGGAAGAGCTAATTAGAGGAACATTCATACCAGCATAGTATGTCACGACAGACCGTAATACAGATCATCCCTCACGCTAGGAAGTCGCAGATGAAATAGACGAGAGGATTTTATTATATTTGGTAATATTATACTATATTATATTTGATATTGGTACTTGACCCTCTGCTATTAGAAACTAGCTAGTCTCATTGTATATTTCCATTAATTGACGTGATTTTTCTCTGGCGTAGCTCGATATTTTTGGACTGGAAGGACAACCTTAAGGATTTAGATCTTTAGTTAGTTCTAGAAGAGATCCAATTAAAAAGACCCGAGCTGGCAGCGACATCGATCTTCAAGATGGGCGCTTCTGGCATTAGGAGTTGGCCTAGGGATGACCTATAACTTTGCCGCATACTTTTTAGCACCTTTTTTATTGTTTCAAAAAGTCCTTGGAATCACTTCATCTACGGTTCAGGATCAAGGACTTGCCCTTGCCCCCCACGAAAAGCTTTAGATGTGGGACTTCTCCAACGAACCTATGAAATAGTGCCGTAACTATATGCCATGGTATTCATCGGGCAACGCTGAAATTCGAACGAGCGCATGTTCATGGTTACTATGTGCTTAAAGAAATTCGTCTTAGCCATTCAGACGATGCTACTTTTTGCTGTACGCTTCCGAGTCTCAGTCAGTTTGGTCATTTTTTTGCGTTGCCGCCTCTTGCTTTGTTACTTTTTTCGTTCTCTTAAACCACCGATCGCTTAAACGAGAGTAACTGCGCAGTAGAAGAAAAACAGAATTGACGTTTCGATGTTGTCGTAGCAGAAACGTTCGTAACTTCCGTTTCGCGCACATATACTATATTCTCTACGTTTATATATAGTTTATCTACATATGTTATATCATATAATATGGAGTGGATTTGATCGCGACTCGTGCAAATAGTGATAGTGGTAACCACATGGGCTTTTTGCGACCGCGCGTGAACGTGTCGTCGCTGTGTGGCTTTTATAATTTACTGCATTGTATTAAATCGTATAAACGTGCTTTTGTACGCCGCCCCGTGGCATACACATACACATGGATACGCCCATGAAATTGTGCGTCCACGGTCGCCCAATTTCCGCTTGATCGCTATCCTCAGAGGGAGGAAAATGAAGTGTTCGCGCTTCGTCCTCCTCGATAATTCGCCTTTGCCGTTCTCCTGATGACAAAAAAAGGTCGAAATTTGGTTTGGTTTGAGCACACCTTTCTGTCGACCTGCTTTTGCCACCCGTTCCACTTTTAGAGACAATTAGCAGGTAAAGGCGGTAAGGCGAAGAAAAGAAGAACTAAAGAAAAAGGCCACGGCTGGTCAGAAGAGCCAGAACTTAGTTCATTTGCCACTCTTCCCCTCCTCCCGCGCGACCCATTTCAGTCCCAGCTGGGTCTGTACCTGTTTCTCTGTTCTGCTGCTCAGATCCCTATTGGTGACGTCTTTACTACTTTCCGTGTCACCGTCTTTTTTTGGTCTACGTCGCCAGCGAACCGCAGCTGTCACACTATGCCAGGGTCTCTTTATTATTCTGTCCATTAAACGAGTTTTTTTAGGCACGGGAGTTTCCGCCCCAACTATGGCCCAGCAATGTATGGACGATTGAATAAGCAAGCGGAAAGATAGACAGAATGACAAATAAGTCAAGCTCCTTTTCGACCTATTTATAGTGATCTATTCCGTAAGTTTGCGACTAGATGACATCGTGACGGTAGCAACACAGGCAGTCGTCAGAATAAGATGTTCTCTTCGAGCAACAGTGAAGAAATGGTTTGCCGCGCCAATTATCTTAAAAAAAAGTACAAAGGCGATCTGTAGCTGGATGCGGACGAACCAGTGGGACACGGGAAGTTCATAACGAACGACATTGAGAGATAAGTTTGCATTAATGATTCTGCTGTTTTCTCAGCACACTTCCATGCATCATCATTTGACAGGTCACTCAATTTGTTCTATTCGCACTTGCTTGAACGTTGTATTTGCCACATCGTAGCATGGCGTTCATGGTAACAATGGTCAGTCGAGCTACTGTGCACTGCGATAATCTGTGCCGACCGTTCGCTATCTTATGGACCGAGCGGGGCTAGTCATTGCCAAGATAAGTGCTATTTCAATAAATAGATTAGTGCCTTTTAATGGCAACGTAACCAACTCGTCATTGACCTAAATATAGATATATTAGGTCTATTTTAGTGACATTTTGTGCGTTCGCGTACTGGAAGTATACAGACAGAGACATACGGGCATGACGTTGCCATTTCGGTAGCTGTACTCGTGCTGCCATAGTCCGAGCAGAATGAGCACTCAGTGCCAGGAGACGGTTGCATTTATGTATGGGCACGTGAGGGTGACCTTATCATTGTCAGTATATATATATACGACGCATACGCCTCGGCAAGCCGTACTGCAAGTGACAAAGGAGGTCAATATATAATTGGCTAATTCATATGTTTGAATGATATCGATGCCGACAGATTGTCGTCGTCGTCTTGGCAATAATCATCACCATTGCGGCGATGGCTTTTGCCGTCAATCAGAACAGAACAATCACCTGATAGACGTACGCACGGTACGCAGTCAGCGTAGTGGCAAGCGTAGTCTGTCATAGCAACTAACCATTTGAATGGCTGTGTCTACATAACGTTAACAAAATTAGACAGACGATGTACTATAAGGCAGAGAATGACTCACGAACTGTAGCACCATCACGAAATTTTAACGAGGACATATTCTAACAGATTCTATCTATACCTTTTCTTCTACGAATCGGACGTACAGGCTTCGAAGGGCTCATACTAAAGGAGTTGATAGGAGCTCAACTCTTCTGTTTTGACAGAGATAATCCTGGTGAATATATTTTATGCATAGTGAGACCGAAAACTGATCTTTAAAAATTAGTGGCGTAATCGTATACGATTCTTTTATTGGATAATAGGGCGAGACGCTGCTGCATGTGTTCACGGAGCGTAAGGCCGATCTAAACGTAGTTGTTTTTAGTGCATCGGTAAGTTTTACAGGTCGCGCAGCTATTGCAACTAAATTAGGGAGACAGGGGTTTATTTTGGCGAGCAACAAAGGTTCATTTGTTCAACAGTCAATCTGTCGAATATTGGAAACTACACTCAAAAGCGGAACAGGTTGATTAGACACGTAGTAAATAGCAACATATAAACCCACTTAGTACTGAGGGTTTTAAGACCACCTACCTGTTGAGTCAAAACCATTCAGATTTCATAATTTCACAAACGGACAAAAGATCGCAGATTTTCATTATAAACTTAACTGCCTCGTATTATCATTCGGCTGTCCTTTTCCATTTCTTTGTGGCTCTTCCGCTTTCAGTTTGCTCTCGCATTTTCGTCGTTCCATATTCTAACGCCTACACCAGTCTTTTCCAACGCTCTTTTTTCATCCGTCATCGTCTGTTGAAAAAATCGCTTGAAACTGATCTTCCGCGAAAATGTTCCCATGCCTACATGAGCCGATGAATCGTATCCGAGTTAGACTGCACATAACAACTGCCAATATTTATTCAAAAATTCGGTGCGATCTTGTCGTCTGTTAGCTTGGACTAGGGAAGGAAAAATCGATCGGCTTGACAAACATCGTTGCTGATACAAACATTTCGCTGGTAGAAATTCTCAACGAGACCAAGACGAGCGGAAGAGCTTAATATTATCTATAATCACACATTGAATTGACAAAGTGGTCAATACACACATCGCCCACTACACGGAGGGCGTCATTACCGATGTGTCTATTGTGTGCGAACACAACTTATAATGTGGACCTGTAAAGGCGCTGAGAGGGGGCAGAAATTGTAAGTTTCCAAGTTATTGTCTATAATTTTATAAGCTATGGCTTATGAATTTAATCCGTTTAATTTACCACGTTCACATATTTCACGCCTCTGTACAGAATCAAAGAAGGTCATGTTACCACTATTGTTGCTGTTTTTATCGTTAATTTAGCACATCTTATACATCTGCACACGTTTGACTAGCGTCGTCTATTAACGTCACGCTGCGATTAGGAGCGAGATATTGCGCTCCCAATTAAAATGGGCTTTTGTCATGGCCTATCTCTATGTCCTGTGACAGTTTCTGGTGGGCGAAACCGGGATACCGAATGGATGAAATGTTAGGTGTTTTCTTTCCCTCTGTCTTTATGGGCTGTTGGTACGGCTTCAGCTGAGGTCAGGTCGGACATCTGTTATATAGTAAAATATGGGCGGTAGTTGCCCCATCCACGGGTCGGTCTGTATTGGACCCGGGACACTGGCCGTTTCTCCCAAAATGACGTTGATTTGCAGAAATCTTCCATTTTCCTAGCCATTCGGCCTCTCAGAAGAATAGCTTTTCAGATTCCTAAGGCGAAGGGGATCGCCGTGTGAGAAGCGTAGTAGGAGGCTCTATTTACGTACTAGAGAATACAGATCATAGAATTCAGCTATCTTTTATCATCAAATGATTTGGCTCTATCTATTTATGTTCGTATCACCACAGTGTACATGCTAGTTTTTATGATGCCTGTGTTATGCATTACACAGTGTATTGTGGATTATATCTATAGGATCATGACTTTGTCTTTTGCTGCGCGTCATGTGTTCCACAGCAGCGATGTGGCTGTAGGTACAAGTAGATCTTTTATAATACACAGTGTGTGTATACAATCTTTCTTCCAAGCAATCGGGATTTTGATGGCCAAAATTCAGGACGGCACGTTTTGACACAAACCGTTTCTCAAGGCCCGTTTCTAGAAACGCTCCAAGGATCCCTGGAAAGCAGCCGTTCTTTGCTCATCATTGTCTGTTATGGACACTTTCACTCCTGCAGTGTAATCCTTGATACCCATATTCTTAGTCATAACGAATTTTCTATGATACGTAGAGAGAAGGGCAAAAACTGACCTTTGTGAGTAGCCCGCGTGAACGGTTAAACTGTCAAAGTTTTCGCCTCTCACGCACGATGTAAGTCAGTTTATTGATTTCTACTGGGAATTGTTTTGGTAAAATTTTGTGAAATCTGTCGTAGCGACCTAATCGAACGCTGACTTAAATCAGAGTTTTCCATTTTTTTGCCGTTGGATCTCAGCTATTTTGTATCGCTAATAGTTGCATGTTGGATAAGTGTCCTGCCCGGTACCCGAACGACACCTTATAGATTAAGCCTTAGCAATTTGTATTGTTTTAGCAGAAGTCTACATACGACCGAAAAGAGAGAAGCAGGCCGTTTATTGGACGCATAGGATTATTCAAAATTATATACAGCCATAATTTTATTCCAACCACGAATTAAATTATCCGGTTTTTGTCAACTAAGCTGCGTATAGATGTTGACGTAATCGCACAGGTCAATAACAATGATTTTCCTTTTGCTTACATTTCATAGTCGCACCACGGCCCCAAACTATATTAAATAGAAGGTGAAGTTTTTCTGCCTCTTAACTTAAGGTCTATGATATACTTGAACGAAATGAAGAAAAAAAAAAAACAATTGTCATTGTAGAGAGGATCAGTGAGGCCGCAGCTTAGATATAACAGGGTCGCTGCCTATTCCATATAGGACACAGGAATAAAAATGATTCTCCTTGTAAGCTTAGAGAGACAAAGTCAGAGATAGAATGAATATGCGTAAAATAGGAAACAGCCTAAGATAATCAAGACATTAGTAGAAGGTAAGACCCACGTATAAAGCAGTAATATGAAATAATGCTGCAGCAGCAGCAGCAGCGAGCGACCCACTTACTGCAAAAGGTGTACTATAATATTATTAAAGATCAGTATACGTAAATCAGCTTATGGTATTAGAATTCTACGAGTATATAACAAGAGCTATAGAAGAATTACGGAAAAAAAACATCAGCGTTAGCAGTAATAACGCACTTGACTGTTTTTGTCTGTTCTATTTTACTGAATTTTGTAACCAGTTCAGGCGCAGGTATTTATCTCGGTGTAAGGACCAACTGCAATTTTCGAACGGAAAAACGAACTTACAGCTTCAGAAACGTACTAATAGGACAGTCTGTAGCGATCCGGCCTATCGCTATGGTACAATAAGGCACTCGTCTTAATATGCGTGCGGAAAAAAATCTAAATATAAATGAAGCAGATTCTGGATAAATAATACTGCCTAATGTAGACATTAAGGCACGATGTACATAGGCGTAGATGTGCATGTATATTTACCAACTCTTACCTTTTTTCGTTGACATGAAGCCAAAATGTGGAACGACAAACCCTGTTCTACTGATCGAGTTTATACTCATCTAAATTATAGGGAGTCGATGCACATATGGAAGCAAACGTAAAAGATACATTCACTAGCGGAAATATCGGGTATTGTGTTGACGTAAGAGATAAAGCATTATTTTCATCACCTGATTGATGTCCGGTACGTGTATGTTCATACGCAAATTGTAGCCCTTTCTAAAATAAGTGCCTGTTCACGTTTTTAATTTTTGTCTAGCATCAAGTAAGTTTCAATAAAAGAAAAAAATAATATTTCAAATACGCTGAAATTGTATTCGTAAATTTTAATTTCATATAGTCGATTAAGTTGCCAGTTAGGATTGTAATAACACTCATAAGAGTAATCTTTCGTTTATCTAGCGCTTGAAGTTTAAAGTTGACTAGCCAAAATCAAACTAAGTAAGCCTCCAGCTAGATAAGTAAACGCTTGACAGTTTGATTGGTTATTACATCGGACGTATACGAACCGACCAATTTACAGTATCCACTCGTTTGAACTTACTTAATCGCAAAACAAAAACCTTGAGCAAAAAATTATGGTCGTTAGTAAAAGTAAACCTATCATCGATGCCTGTGTGCGTTTCTTACGTTTTAAGAGCCGTCAAAAAGAAAAAAAACTATCAGAAAATCAAAACAAAAGAACAGTATAGTTATATAGAATATAATGACTGCTATATCTTTATGTCGTGTCAGTTGAGGCTAGCTTGTTTTGCTGTTGAGTTAAGGCTATAGAGGTAAATTGTCACGCAAATTCTACAATTGCTTAATCAGACTACTTAAATGACTCACACAGAATGAATGATTTTTTGTTTATAAGTAAAAAGGGAAGGCCTATATCAAATGACTCGTTGTTTACAATGCATGTTCAGGACAAAGAGTGATAAGAATATAGACCTTGGCTTGTTGTTGTTGCTCCTTGTGGAAGATTTGTTGGAAAATCGCAGCGAAAAAGCTACCTTCGACTGGCTACGGAAGGAAAAAGGCTTTTCATAAAAATCGCATACAACCGTCATTGCTTGGCGCTGAAATACTGCTTAATATGCACCTTCTCGTTCTTTGTGACGCTATCAATGATACTGCTAAGCCTTGTGATTTATGACTTTTCGAAAGGCAATTTTCTGACTGGCGAATGAAGAACTGGTCTTCTCGCACCGCTCCTCTGTTCGGTTGACATGACCTTTACATGGCCGTGGTCGTCATAGACAAAGGTGTTTATGGTTCTTCAGCGTGCAAAAGGGGCGAGGGTTGGACAATTTAATCAGTAGCTATTTGCTTTCGTTTCGTGCTAAGGAACAGTAGCTAATGGCTGCTATTGACAACGAACGGAGGAAGATTCTACGAAAGAAACAGCCATCGGAGGTTGCATACAATAAATCTATATTGAATTCAACTTCAAATCCAAACTCGCAAAAAAAGTATACGCTAATAAATACATTCTACTAAAAAAAATCCGAAAATAATTTGAATAAATTATTTTCGGATTTTTTTTTACGATAAGGAACTGAACATTAATTTAAAAAATCTACGTATTTTTTTACCGTAAGTTAAATTATAGCTTAATACACGCTTGCACACTTCAAATGACCCATTAGCAACAGTGACGGAAGTAAATAAGACCAATTGTTTTGTAGTTTGATCGAGGTCATTAAAAACCGTAACAGATACCGAGTAAAAATACGATTGCTTATAAATCTCAACGTTTCAGTTTTAAATATTATAGTTTATTAAATTATCAGCCGAGGAAATAGAAGATGAAAATAGTTTTATTTCGGACAAATACCAACGGATTGGAGGCAAGCAAAAAACGCTCTCAGTGTTCGATGATATTTTTAGTGGCTCGAGCTCGTATAACCCTGCCAATCTTCATCTATCTTCATCGTCTACGAAAGGCCAACCTTAGCAAGACTTTAAGAGTCATGATATGAGGTTATTTATCAAACAGCCTACTAACGGAGGCACCTAGATGAGATCCATAAAATAGGTCTGATGCAGATGTCACGGCGCCGGCTATTTATCTATGAAACGTTTTTTGACACAAACCAGATCTCAATGCCATCAGTTTGGCAACATTATACTTCACATGACAATAACTAGTGGTAGCAAAGAAATTATATAGTGGCCTTGGTTGGTCGGGACATATTGTTTTATGTTAACTGCTATTCGTACAGAGTGCTGACAAAACAATTCATTCCTGTAGGTAGAATTGTCCTAAGCGTACACGGTTTGCTGTAATGGGCACACGACAAACATCAGCCTTAATCGATTCTAAAAAGATAACTACCATCGTGTCGCCGCTGAAAATGTACCTACCCGATCTACGCTGTTTCTTGCTTTAAAAAAAAAAAAAAAAAAAGGTCTCAAACATACCAATATGGCGGCTTCTTTATGTTGGGGCAACTTGGTTGCCTGCTTTAGCCAATGCCTAATGGACGCCTATATTACTAGCTCTGTAATAAACGGTTCAAACGTACACATACGAATGATTGTTGGCCAAACAGAAGATTCGTTCTAATTCATAGACAAAAGTTAAATCATATTGGAAGGATTTTTAGTTACCTTAAGTTTAGACTTTTTCCAATATATATAACACCACAGATCCAGAGAAGTTCAATTCAATTTCCGAACACGTGTGCAGAACACCGGTGACTGATGTACCTTTAATTGTGTTGGAGTTGTGGCAACGGAAGCAAGAGGCCGTTGTTGGCTAGTCGATTTGTACCGTTAAAGTGCGACGGAAAAATATACGTAATTGTACGTTGGAGAAAAAGTGGGCGATCAAAAGAGGATACTACCCGGGTTCGAGCTGCAGCCTTGATAAGTTTACTGGAACGAAAATAAGGAGCGGACTTGCGTTATGGAAACTGATCAGCCCACAACAAGCTTGGTCTGTTCCCCTTTTTAGGATTTTCTGGTAGAGGTTCGTAGTTCTTGAAATTAAATCCATATTTCGGTCAGCAATTTCGAATGTTAATAAATCGAAAATCGTTTAGTTCGTCGTCACAATGAGACTTCAGGGCCAGCAATGTACGGGGTCAGTCCTTGACCACCTGAAGGGTGACGTTTCCGGTAGACGAGAGTCGTTGTCGTTCAGTTTAATTATACAAAGCCGTCCCAGTAATGTTCCAAAAACACCCAGGATACCAACACGATAGGTCTGATCTTTTACCATTCTATGAGTACTTGCATGAATACCGCGTTCGACCAATCCGATCAAGTTTTAAATTGCTGCTATTTCAATTTGTTGCCGTATCGTTTGCTCTGAAGTATTCGATCCCTCGATTATACAATTTAGCACAGGCTGTGCACGCGCGCATAAAGCCAACCATTTTGTAAATCAGTGGCGTGAAGAATTCGTCCAAACAACAACCGAAATATTCCTTTCATTCCAATGTTATAAGAATGAGTATTTGTACACACAAATGCCGAGGCGGCTGTGTGGCGTTAGTATATGATCAGTTATTTTGAATCGTCGTATGAACTGGTAATAAACAAGAAATCAAAAAGTATAGGGTCACATGTTAAACGAAAAATGTTTGCGCCTCAGACGCAAAAATGGAGATTTGCCTCTGAACGCTTGCCCCAACATTGCTCCTTGACCCTATTTAGCAAAGAGCAAAACGCTTGTTGTTAGTAATCAACTAACAGGTTTACTATTCGATACATGCGGAACTAGTCAGGCTTCTATTACGATCTATAAATGTACCAAATAGAACAGGCATCATAGGACGATAGAAAGGCGTTCTTTGATTTCTCAGCTGGAGCTAGGAAAGGCTTTGCGACCGCAACAACAGACAGATTATCGTATCACAGCGAGCAGAAGCGAGAAATTGAAGACCAGCAAATCAATCATTCATTTCCAAGGAGTCCAATCGACGCAGAAATCCTGTGAAAGACAACACTAAAAATAACTTGGCATCTTTGTTACTTTGCAATTTGTTACTTCACTAGTAGCCTTCAATCATTTCAAGATGCGAACATATCGTAGTGGTAATTCGTGTTTCTGCAGAACTTTGCATGTAACTTACATACACGTACACATACACATACGCAGCCATCCAGCTGTAAGAAAGCCAGTAACAGGAGATTATTACCGGCCTTTTTAGTCGAGGTGAAGAAAGTAGCGTATCCGAATTTTCGACAACTCGTTTAGACAAATGCACGTTTGTTTCGCCTACAACGGAATCGACATGTGCCTAATAAATGGCGGGTGACGCACTGACGTTTCCGATATAAGATACGATTTTTCAACGATTTCCACAGAACGAAATCTCGCAGTAACTAATAGAGCCAATAACAGAGAGCGGAAGGCGTGTGTTGGTCCTAGAAAGCTTCTGTGCGCACGGAACAACTTTTTTTTTAACTGGCGAACAGCAAATGCCAAGATGCTTTATCTAGAGCAATAGACTGCTCATTTCACCTTTTCAAGATTACTTTGACTTGGGTTCGAATCCGCAAAAATTATATACGAGTGATAATTTGCATTATTGGCATTTTCTTGTCGGATACCCTCGTTGTTTTATATTGTTGGCTTTACGGCAGTGCTTAGTTAGTATCGTAAATGTTCGACGTGACCATCTTCACGACTTATAGATTATTCTAATCCATGCGCAACACGTAAACGCTCGTAAAGGCCAGTACTCGTACATAGCACCGTGGCGTTGCTGTTAAAATCTTCACACGTATCCGTGACGTAGACATTGATCTTGCCGATAGATCTTAACTTGGAGTGCCGTCTGGCGATCGCAAACACCACTCAGACTTATCCCGGATTTTCTAAATAGCATTCTCTGCTGGCGGAAGTATCAGCAAGCCAATTCTATGATTGAGTGTTCTCTTTGAACGTTCTGGCCGCTGTAGCGCATGCAACGCGACCCCATTTTATACTGAAAGGAAAACAATACAGACAGCAGCTTTCCAGCAAACATAACCGTTTACAGTTGTTCGATGGAGCAGACGTCAGGGGAAAACATATGAGTATCTCCGAACTAAGATCGACCCTCAATCTGGCAAAGGTCTTAGAACCTGTTGTTTCCCTTAAATATCAAGATTACTCCTATGCTCATGTACCATTTAGCCAAACTCTCATAGCAGCTTCCTTTAATTTCGAGATTGGCTTTAATTGCCGTAATAATAACAATAACAGTATGACGAAATGGAGATATACATAGATAGATATATAAGCTATATCGCTTCGAGCAATAAGTACAACGAGTCCTGCATAGTTTGAAAAAACTGCAATCACGCCACAATGGCCAGTCAGTGGCATGATGCTATATCAATATGAAAAACAGATACACTCTAGTAGACATTATTTAAATACATTTTACCTATGTCTATACGTTACCGTTAATTTAATTTCCGTGTCAATTATATCCTTAGTTCTTGCCGCTTTGCGTTATTGTCATATAAAAATAAATACGTTTGGCACATAAATGTCGATTCTATTTGTTCAGCTTTTTGCCAAGTATCGTATCTAATGTTGCGAAAGGCTGGGGGCATACTTTCTGCTGCAGGTTTATGGGCAGCCTGTTCTGGGTAACTGCACCGCTAACTGAGCGCTTCCGTTGCTTGGAGAAGTTCGGCTACACTTATCGGTATAGATTGGTTTGCATATCAAATAGAGTAGTTAAGTGTTATTGCATTAGTTTTGTACTTTTGCGCTGCTTAGATATATAGTCAATGTTACCGTGACCTAACAACGAGTTTATAATATAGTAAATATAAGAATATAATAAATAGGAATGGGCTATCACCTAGGAATCGTGCTGTTATTCACAGCTACATCTACGTACCTACATGTACGTTTCATCTTGAATACGTACAGCTTGGCCATCTTCTTGCACAGACCTCCATCAGCGGCGCAACTCTTCAGCACTGATACAATCGTCCTGCCTTTGCTCTCCTCCTATTGAGGTAAAACGTCGCCTCCTTATGTTACTATTCTATGAAAATTTACCAAAAAATATTCCCTCGTTGTTATCATCATCCAGGTTGTAAAACTACATCATCTAAGTAGCACAATATTACACAGTAATGCTGCACTATATTTTTCAATGAACAACTAATGAAATTGTTGATTTCTGGTATCACTGTATTTGTTCCCCCTTGAAATATTAGTTAGCTTTGTTTATGCCGTTTTCTTTTGTCACATGGAGGTCTTCCTTTTTTTTCGAACAGTTAGACAGATTATATTAGTACCTCGTCGCGTTTGACCCTTTACATTCGCTTATTTTGAAACGAGTAGCTTGGCGCGCGGAAATGTTTGTTTTTCGTATATTCTTTTACTAATGGAGTAATTTTTTCTCTGCAAAAAAAAACACAGTCAAAGAAAAACTATCTTTACAACGTTCTGCGGCAAGTTTTTTACCACTTCAGCAAATACGACAACGAAATAACGGCAGGTTAGAATTGTGGGGTCGAACTTTCGTCACATAATCAACAGTTATGACTTAATGTAAAAGATGAGATCCTTCTCGTCGCAATAGGAACACAAAAAAACAGTAGACTCCGAAGACTTATAGTGTATACCATAGTTTCTTTCCTTTGAAGTTCCAGGTGAGTCGCGCGTAAGATTTACTTGATAGCCGATCCCTAGCTCATCTGTCCTAACTAAAAAGAAACGGCTCCAGACACAGCATTGCTTTTTTACACTGTCCATTGACAGCCCAGTGGCATCGGGATCAGACATATCGGCAAGTCAACAGCTGACTGTTAATGATATATCTTTACATAGAGAGAAGTGATCTGTTCTGTCTCGGTCGTATGCTCACAGAGCACGATCAATATAGAAAGAGGTCGTGTCGCTGGACATTTTTTTCTCAAAAACTAAGCATTGTTCTGTTATTTTCTTCGCGACACGAACGCTGAGAAGGACAACTATCGGTGCCGTCTATTGCCGCAATAGATCGCTACAGCTGAGCATCATATAGCCATATTTCTTTCCTGCAAACAGTTGGAGTCGGGCAAAACACAGCGCCTTTTCTATTTGGTGGCTGTCTTGCGCGCTATCTTGATATAGAACCCATAATACATTAGTATTATTACAGCTACTTTAGATTTTCAGACAGGGTCGCTCCTGAACAACACAACGATGTCGGTTTTCATACTGGGGGAATCGCTGGAAGAAGCGTAATGTTAATATATTATCGGCTCAGTAGTACGCTGCATGCAATTTTATAGTAGAGAGCACTTGCCATTGACTATCGAAGGCCTAGAGTTGGCTAAAACAGCTACTAGACATAACAGAATATTTCAATAAGTAAAGTAGTGACGATATCAAAATTCACATTTACTTAAAGGCGACTAACTCACGCGCACTTTCCACATAAACACAGACTTTGCTATTGTCCAACGACGTGAAATAAACTAGGCGCTAACAAGACTGAATGAGGATAAGGTGACGACCTTGTTCTTTATCGTCTGCTAAGCAGACGGGCTGGTTGTAATAGTAAATCATTGTCGTTTTAGCTCGTTATATGGCTGACAGCTTAAAATGATACTTGGGCAATAGTAGTTACGGTCAGAGTATGAGCCCAGTTGATGTTTTTTTTTTTTTTATTCTCTCACTACAATACGATGCTCCGTTGGTTCATAAAAGCAGAGAAACACTTCTAAAACCAACACGACTTCTTAGGCTTCGTATATCTGCAGATCTAATTGCGTTCAGACTTCTACGATATACATCTGCTTACCCCGAGGTTGATAATATATATAGGTCTTTTTTTCTTAGATTTTCCAGAGATCTTACCCTATTGTCAATGGAAGAAAAGGGAATAAAATATTCATATTCATTAAGCTTTGGCGTCTTTATTGACGTAGTAGCACAGTCTGGTACTAACGAACAAAGGCACTGTTGAAATGAAAATGCCCTTCAGAATATACGTATACGAGACTTCTCCTTTGTAACTGATACAGGCTTACGCACTGATCTGCATAACAAGACAGACAATAGAATAGTCAGGCGAGGATTTACCTAATTGAACAAAAATTTAAAAAAAGGGTTCTGTGCCTGGTACCTAACTATCAGTAGAAAGTAGATATATAGCGAAATCTTCGTGCGCAGAAGAGTAATTTCGACGTAAACACGTTTTTCTTCAAGCCTTCGCTAGCATTTGAAATGCTCGGGTGGTTAGGAGTGCCACCGTTAACCGTAAACTTAATCACATAGCTAATACTGCACATTGATTTATTAGTATTGCACCCACTTTAGAACTTTTCTTCCCTACGGTTATTTGAGCCAGCTTTAAATTGTCTTTGATTTATGTTCATCCGGAAAAGTTAACCTTCTATTCATAGTCTCGCACTTCCATTCTGAATTGTTTAGTTTATGGTGTTTATGGTGTTTTCCGCAATCGATACTTGTAAACGTAGCGGTTTAACATAAAGTTCTATATAATAACGCATGCGTCCAAAACACTTCAATGTGTCCGAGGCCAGAATGGATGGTATATACCTAGGATTTCTTTCATCTACAATGCGAACCTTTGCTTTACCTGTTCACGTGATGATTTTGTTGACACATTGGATAAGAGCATTTCTTCTTTACAGATAACTACGTCGAACGTCAGATGAATAGTTAAGTGCCGACGCAAGATCATGCAGACGTGACCCGGTCCATACTATAATCAGAAAGTAACGCTTTCAACCAAGTAACAGTTGATAAAACGATCGTTACCTCTTTTCGTTCACTCTTTCTGGGGAATGAGGTGTTGATATTGTCATTGACGCAAACGCACTTACTGGACACTTTTAGTTCTTGACGCATCCTCACAATAGCTGCGCCAATGGCTCAATATATTCAACTTGGGGTCATTTGGTAGAAAATAAAAATATCATAAAAAAGATATAGCGCTTGCTAGCTTGGAACGATCCCGAGCAAAATAAACATAGAATAAGCTCAGCAGCAGCAGCAGCAGCAGCTTGCCCGAGAGGTTGATCGAACTCTTCCGGAATTACCTTTAACTAGAGCGAAAAACTGAAACAGATTAGAAAATAAAATAGATTTAGCTGTTTACTATTTCTTGTTGGATGTAGTCCTTTATGAGATTACGTGCTCCGTGTTCCATGCTTCCCTATGTGATTAAAAATTGTAGTTGGCGGTTCTGCAGGCCTCGTGTCCAGTTGATCGAATGCTGCCTTAAAGCTAATCTTCCTTGTTTTCCAAATCGGTTGATTTATAATAATTACCATACGTCTATGATACAAAAGGAGACTTGTACGCTTTGCGTTATTTTGTATAATGAAGGGAATAGGAGTTGCAGCAGTGAATGCAAATGATTTCAACAACGTTACATATTCACTGCAACAATTGAATTTGCTGCATTACAATATTGAAACAATTGAATTAGCCAACGCAACAGGTAAAAGCGAACCTTTTGTATGAAATTAATCACTGCTTTTGTTGTCACAACTCCTATTGTAGTATAACTAGTTAAAAGATAACGATTGTAGGCCATCGGTCAGCAAGAACACAGTAAGATATGTATTGCATCGTAAAATTATGATAAAATCGTTCACTTTATTATCATGGTCATATTTTCGAGATGGCTTAACTGTTGGTACGCATAACCTCTCGATGCAAATGATTTTGAGTCGTCGCCTTGCTCGAAAGGCCTTAATTGCAGCCCATCTACTCGACACAAAAAGTCAATAGGAAACAAAAAACCGTTAAAAAATTTCTCGGTTTTTTTTTATTCATTGTCTACGATTACCTCATTCGCATAGGCTCAACGAAATATGACCTCGTAAGGAATAGCAGGACATTGTCTTCACACCAGCCACAACAGCAGCAGCAGCAAAACACCCGTGAGTGGTCATCGCATCGGTAAACGATTTGCATATTGGCGGCGACGGTGGCGGATATCGAGCATGGATCCTTGTTTTGCTGGCGGAGCCGTCGACTCCCGATGTTCAGTGACCCCGCATGTGCATGCGTGTGTGTTAAAACAACCTAGAAAAAAAAATCCGAAAGTTAATCTTTTTCACCTGAATAAACACGACACCGGGATTGGTCATCCAAATGCATTCCAGTCGAGTTCAGATGGCCGGGCGGGGCGTTTGTACCGTCGTATCGTTCATTGGTGAAAAGATTCTGGCTGTGGCAATACTAGTAGCAATTGTATCGCGGCCCTCAGCAGTATAGAAAGGAACAGGACGGACGAAAGATGGAAAACAAGCAAAAGAACTAGATGGAATAAGACGAGCTGCTCGCTAAAAGCACTAGACCAGTATCAGTGTAGCCTTACAAAGGCATTAAACCTCCTTAGAAACGCAATGGAACACTCCCCACGATGGTAAATCGACTTCGGAGCTAAAGTAAAGGGCACCATAACGGATCAACGTGGAGCGAATGCCATCATCTGCCCGCTGGGTCTACTTGAGAATTCTATTCGTGTATAGTGCTTGCGATCGGTCGTAAAAAATAAACCTCGTATCTCGGAAGCATGGTTTCTCGTTCAAAACACTTCTAGGCCACTACACGTTCTGGATTTGAGAATTTGTTTTAGTGGAAGAGTTAGGAATCTTCTGATTAGCTTTGAATAGCCTCTCGCTGAGTTTTCTTTACTTGTTCATAGTTCTGTACACGGGCACATATAGGTCAGACAACGAAAGCATATCGGACAGTAGCTAATATTCAGCGCAGCTGCATACATCCATGGTGATTTACTAAGAATGGAAGAAAAGTAACGCCACCATTGATGTTTCATGGCTTTAACGAATGTAATAGCAAGTAGATAAAATTGTTTTCAAACACTATTTAGAAATGAATGAATCTTTGTAGAGGATTAATAAAGGCGGGGAGAATTAGCGAAATGCAGAATCAACATGTACTCTCAAGAGATGTAATCTTCGGAGACGGAGACATTCGCGATGCGAACGGATGTGATTAAGGAGCTAGTCGTGCCCGCCTCTAAAATAAAGCCACCTTCCCAAAAATATAAAAGGCGCTCCGTTTAACATTATTTAACGACGTTCGCGAGGATTTGGCCAAATGCCGTAGAGGGCTGCTCAGTAGTGTATCTTCAGCCTCTTTTGCACGATACCAATTGGACGCAGACGACTTACCGAATTTGCCATTTAAAAGATTTCGTTATTTCATGGAACCCTTGGACCGTGTCAGAGCTACTGTTGGAAATGTATACTGAGTATATGGTTACTGGCGCACTACAAGAGGGACTAATAAGAAAAGCTCAATATGTAGAAGTTTTGTACCACTACATCGTGCACGTTTTTGCCCATTCTAGGAAGGGCAAATGGAAGACGCCCTTCTACGAAATTAAGCTTATAATTTCGACTGAGCGCCGTGCGGTCATGTTAGTTTGCTTTCGACTTATCCCTTCTCAACTCATGTAACCAAGACCTTGTCCGAGTTTTAACGATAAAAACCAGTGACCGAAAAAGATCCGAACTACTCGAAGTGACTTCTTTGATGAATCAATTACCGCGCAAAAAAGAGCACCTCAATTAACGAAGTCTTAAGGTCTCCAAAGTAATCATTTCGAGCAAGCAATTTCCTTTAAAGTTTTACACAGGTATCACTCTGAACATAAGCAACGTAGTGAGTTCCCTAACGCATAGAATCATAATTGGGCAAACAGGAAAAAAAATTTAACAACGGGCTAGCATTGCCGATAGCCTGCTTTTTCCCCTTTTCGTTGTATTCGAGCTTCTCCTTTGATCGCTGTTTGTTGTTCTGATCGCCTTGGCATCATACGTATTAGACACAACTGGATTCAATTATTCTAGCTAACATGCTTAAATGCACAGCTATACGTCGATGCTGGCAAACTGGTGTGTCATGACAAAGCAATTAATGTGTTTTTCTAAAAGGGACCTGGTTTATTATTAAAAAACAGTAGACACTAAGTTTACCTAAGTACCTCGGAGGGCCTGATAGGGCCTCGGAGGCAATTGGATCTCGAATATATTTTTCCCTTTTTTATAAGTAGACGTAACGTCTCTTTCTTTCTCACTAGTAACCTACGTTAGCGATAACTTAATCTATTGAGATTTGCATTGCTTATATAAGTTTGTTTGTTAGGTCCTTAAACACACGGTTCTGTTTTGTTGTCTCGGATGGATTATACTTCGGCATACATGGCACAGGCATTATCTTTTGTTCTTAGTAGGCCATGGCTCAGTATCGCATGTATGTTTATCCATGTGGCTCGGTAGTTAATGGCCACTGCTAGCACGACGATCCGTCAATGCCTTCAATGTCGTGGCTTCAGTCATTTTGCCCGCTTGGCCGGTTGATCTTTTTTCTCGGTTTATTCAAACTTCACTCTATTTCGCCTTGTTTTTGTTTTCTTTCAGACACTCTGATACCCAAAAACGGTTCGGCTCTCTCTTATCATGCACACACCCTCTTTGTTATTATAAACCGCTTCCGATAGGGATCGAGAAGAGTCTCCTTGGTGCTTTCGAGGTTCCGAGCTTGTCAGAGGAATCTTGAGAACGCCGTGTTATTAGGATAGTGGCAGAATCATCTTGGGATTGATTCTTATTTTTGTGGGATGTGGTCTGCTTGTAGCGCGATTACCATGCTGCTAATGGTAAAGGGCTGTCGCCACGGATTTTGCCATTAATCCGTTTTGCCTCTCACTAAGCAGAATACGGCTTATCGCGAGACAAACAAGGACC
This sequence comes from Varroa jacobsoni, assembly GCF_002532875.2. Taxonomy (NCBI): domain Eukaryota; kingdom Metazoa; phylum Arthropoda; class Arachnida; order Mesostigmata; family Varroidae; genus Varroa; species Varroa jacobsoni. The sequence goes on from NW_019214034.1 coordinate 217,718, forward strand.
TTGACGCTACAACATCTCGTTGCCCTCACTTCATCCGTTGCCTTATCTTACGGTTGATGGTAGTAGGCAGGCAGAGTTAACACATTATCGCTGCTGTAGTTGGAAAACTCGGTTGGTTACATATGCGTATCCTAGTCTTGTCGTCGTCGTACCAACAGCCGTAGCAATCGAACCCTCGCTAACTCTAAGATACGCCGCTAGCGTAAGGATTAGGTTCGTTAGCTGCAACTGTTAGCCCTACTCAGCGTTGCGCCTTCAGTGTTTCCGTACAGAGCTATTGCGTCGACTTTTTTTTCTTAAGTCTTCGAGGTCTGCCGGATAAATATCTGATCCTTTTTTGATCCTTTTTTAAGAATCCAAACAGATCTCATGAGGCCTGTCTGCATCTCCCCTGGAGTAATATGTTAGAAACCCTCTTACTTTGTGGACGTGCGCTCGGTTCACGGAGGTCTTATGTTTTCGCTTGCGTCGGTTAGGAAAAACCCTTCGTCGTCCGTAAAGGCTTGACGATGTTCGGCTTTCGTTTTAGTCATTGAAAAAAAGGGGAAAAAAGGACGCGTTAGTTACCCGACGATGCGTTTGCCTATGGGCTTGTGGCAAGGAAGACGGACGTCCTATTGTTATAGGTTCACTAACGAGAAGTTCGTTAATCGACACTGACAAGCGGGCGACGAAGCCGACAGCTTTCATGACTGTCAGAGCACCAGGGGCCACTGGGGGCCAAGGCTGGCGTCGTGTCTTAAGCACCCAAGTCTTAAGCTAAATGGTCAAAAATGGCTATTGAGCCATAGATAACAGACTATCGCGTAGCATAGATCTAACCCTAATCAATATAGTGTGTTACGATAAGAATAATCCAAAAAGTATCTCAATGAAGTAATTGGGACAGTGTGTTCTATAGAGACAAAAGCTGTGTGGGGCAGTAGCCATACGTGATATCGTTGAATGATTTATAACTTTCTTTAAATTTTACGTGACTAATCATGATACGCGTAACATTAAATATCCAAAAAACAAGGTATTTTCGAATGCAATATCCGTAAAATCGACCATTATGAAGGATAATCATGAGTTAAGCCATGAGAAATATTCATTTGATTTTAAATAAGAGAGATACGATTTTTCCACTCTGTTTTTTTTAACAACTTAGTTAACAACAGATATAAATATATATTTAGTTGTATATATATGTGTAGGGAAGTTGTATGGGTTGGTCAATTCGACAATGCACTACACTGGATGTTGTCAACTTTTTACAAAAATCAAAGTACAACTTAACTTAGTAACGATACGTGTATTTGATTGTACGTTAATTTAAATTATATTATCATAATTTGTTATCAACAATGTTCCACGTGTGAAAAAGATTTCACCACTTTATTGGCATGACGCATTGTTTGGACAAAACAATATTGTCGATATATGGACCACATTATGGCTAATTATGATCCCAGATCAGGATTCACCATTGATTGTTATGTTTACAAAAATTACGTGTAATTATGATAGGCTTTAACAAGATACAAGGACTAATGAAAGCCTGCTCGAAACTGCGCGACAGAAATTCATGTGGGCCTACAGTAAATAAATTAAGTCCGTTGACCTGCCTGGCTTGTAATAAATGACCAGGAAACCTCTAGCCGTAACCACATCTTTTTCTTAAAAAGGAAAAGGATTGTCTCTTTAGCTTTGTCGAATGATGGATTCTTTTACACAATGGCTTATATAGCTTCGCCTTCTCGAGCTCTATAGGTCACTAATGATTTATATATATATATATACATACAAATTATAGAATGGTGATACACTGGCGTTAGCGTTCGTTTAGTGGACGTGTATAGCAAGACATTTCATGGTTTTACGGAAATTAGGTCTTAATGAATTTTCCACCAGCGATTCCGTCTTGTTACTATCGAATTAATCAATGTTTAGTAAAACCGCATCAAGTTGAAATATTCACTTCTATTGTGTGTGGGGTATGAGAGTTCTTCCCTATTTTTAGAAGACAGTAACGTATATATGTCTTCCTGGCGCATCGTGAGCAGGCAATGGCGACGACCTATCAAATGGATTGATGCTAATATCAAAATAATTTCTCTACGTGTAAAATAGATCACGTCGGCAGTGAAAGTTATAACTTGGGATACACGAACTAGTGGCACAGTTTTTTCTGACAAGTTTATTAGTGAAAATTGGCGTTTCTGTGCGTCATGACCTGCCTAAAACGCCGTAGAGTAAGCTATTAAGTCGGAAGAAGAAACTTACGCCAAGTTTGACCTTTACAAGTGATAGTGGAAAATTACATATATAAAAAAAAACTATAGAACTGTTTATACAACTTTAGCTGCACAACGAATATCTGGCTATAGCACAGTTGAGCCTATATAATCGTTTCCATCGTAGTTATTTTCAAGTAAGTTGTGCTCCATTGCCAAATCTAAGTAGTACGTATGGTTTGTGAATGCACACCAGGATACTATATCTGCGTTTCGCAGAAAACAACTAAACAGTCGAAAGCCTATTTGTCAATCGCAGAAGTTACAAATAACGATCCAGCAGGGAAAAAGTTTAAGTGTTCGCCATAATTGCATTACACATATGCATGAATGAGTATTAGAACACCGAACAAAGTGAACGGTGCTACTGCTTGGATCAACCGAAGGACGACGGCCTAGGCTGGCTTGCTTCCGCCACAGCCTTATGGAAAGCTTAGAGCATTTTGTGATGCGATAGTGACGGAACAGGTGGTAAACGTCCGTTATGGTGCAACAGACGCAGGCCCGAGGGGACATGGTGATATTGCGTGAAGCGAAGCAACTGCTAATGAATAAAGTACTGCATCACCAATTACAGAAAATGAAATTGCCAACGCAGAGTTGCAACGGGAATCTTTATGTTCGCTTAATAATCGGTGCCGTGGCCACCGGAAGCAAAACCGGAAATAAGTAAGGAGAGCAGCGGATGACTGTCGAAGGATTCCGTGCTCACTTCTCCTGAGTTGTTTGGTGCCAGTTGACTATATACTACATATCCTGAAAGCTGCGCATCGTCTGATGGGGCGAAGGCGAGCTCGTCTTGCTTCGTTTGGTTGTTTGGGGAGGCAGCAAAAAAACTCTGCTGTATGTCACTAATGACGTTCCCAGAGGCTCTCGCTGAGAAATATAATGTTACCTCCGCGAATACAATTACTATGTTTACTACTACGGTAGGGTTAGAATTAAAGTAGTTGTGCTTTACCTTTGGCCGAGGCTTTTAACAAGGGTCGTGGCTGAAGCTTGGCTTAGCCGACGCAAGCAGCCCTATAAACGGGTAAAATATTGCACACTTTTGAGCTCCCACGAAAAGACTGTAGTGTAAAGTGCCCAATCTCTTACAGGGCAAACCCTTTATTTCCCAAAGCGTACTGTTGGATAGTATGAAAACCCAGCCGTCAATAAGGTGCTCCATCACCACCGTAGGACATCGACATGGATGAAATGATAACGCTTGATCTTGTAGTTGTCGCTGACGACAGCAGCGGTAGCGTCACTTCATGTTAAGGTGCCATCCGTATCAACCAGCTATTAATAGGCCTCAACGAGCAACGGATGGCTGGATAAATAGAGGGCAGCACCTTCCTCCAAATATAGATCAGAAGCAGTAGTAACAGTAGTTGAACACTGTTGTGTTTGTTGTATTTCCCGCAACGACTAGCAAGCAGGCGACCAAGCCTAGCAAACGGATACTTTCCGTTCTCCCTTGCGGATGAACTGCGCTCGAAGGAAGTTCATGAATAAATCTTCATGAACTTCCTTCGAGCGTTCGTTGTTCCTGGGCCCCTGTTTCGCCACATTACGCTCTTCTTCCCCGCTTTGTTGCATACTAGAGCCACCGGCAGGAGCAGGACTACAAGGATTTTCGAAAAACTCGAAAGTCCCTTCCGGCGGTAAGGTCCGAGCAAAGATACAGCGGCCATGAGTACAAGAAATACAGTTACGGCTAGGATGCTTCCATGAGCTGTGAATGTAGTAACGGAGGGGGGAGGGAAGGGGTAGGTACACTTCAGGTTGCATCTTGTGGAAACGGAATAGGTAAGGAGGAGTAGACAGCAGCAGTAACACGGCGCAACGATGTCTCTACGGGTATGTCCCCGTCTTTGCTCTACTGGTTTGAGCGATCGGCGGCCGACCGCCAGGGCTTTTTCTTGAGTGTGGCCGCGGCAGGCGGCGCCGCAATGTCGGCGGTTCGCCGAGCTGAATCAAAACGAGATTTTTTTTTATCGCGGAATATGGTTCTTTGCTTCGCCGATCGGTTGGACGGACCAACCAACGGACGAAATGGCTGTCAGACATTTGTCGCCTTTCCAGTCTGCCCCCACAAAGTTTGTTCTCCTTGAGTAGCTCTTCTTTATCTGCAACATGGTATTTTTTTCTACTTCGTGTTACCCCAATGGTCGCTAACATTACAGGGAAAGACAGAATTAGAGGCTGTAAACAGGGCATGTATGCCTTATCTTAGGAAACAGTCGAACATAAATTGCACGACCATTATATGCATAGGCATACGAATGTATGTATATGAATTCATCTGTGTAGTTGTCGCGTCCGACCCGAATAACAACGTAATTTTATTGCGATATGATAAGTCTCATGGTGCAGGATGCCACCCAATCCTGCCATTGTCGAATATTTAGATGTATTACTGTTTTGACAACAACAACAACAACTTGTGTGCCGTGCTGGGTTCGGGGAATTATACATTTAGCTTGATCGTGTCTTTCGATATATACGTCGTTATTAGCAAAAATAAAATGCTTGCAAAAGCTATACCTGAACGAAAAAATAATCGATACTTCTGTTAATCGCTCACCGGAGTGCGACTTATAGAACAGGATGGATTTATCGTAGAAGATTTTCTTTTTTTTCGACATTCGAACCAATTTTTTTCTTCGATTAATTGCGGTTGAACTATTCATAAGAGTCAAGTAAGTTATGAAGTTATGAAAGTTATTAAGGTGAAAGAAGCCCATAGGCGTCGCGTATTGCCTTGTTTGAATGGGGGCTTTAGCTCTCATATAAAAGGCTTTGCCACTTTTTGACCATAAGCTGATATTATTACAGATTATCGGCTTTTTATTGCTCACAGGAAAAGGTATGTTTTGGGCCAGTCTTGGACGATCTTCGGCCGTACATGTAGGATTCATTAATTAGTACTCGATCAAATTAGCAGAGATCTAGATATGGGCAGATGCCCCACAGACATGGTCGTTGCCTGGTAGATATCTTTCGGTGGCCTATTTGGATGTTCCTGCAATCTGACGAAGACTAGCATGTAAGTTCTGATTTAATGTAATGAGAATTCTAGCGTTCTCATAGCCAGGGGGTAGACCTAGATATACTTATCTTCGGCACTGAAGTCACGAACCTTTTCCTAACCGTGTAATCAGCTCCATCCATGTGCCCCTCAAATTTCCTTACAATATTGGGTAGCGCTTAACCCTTTTCAAAACCGAAATTCTTCAGCCGATTATAAATACACTTCTGATATTTCCATTTTTCGAAGCTTATGTAACTTGCCTGAGACGAACGATCAAATTTACAGAGCCAAAAGAAAACCGAACGACAACCCCCTAAATAAAGTGAAAAATCGTATCTTTTCTTCACCCGACTTTCAATGCCAAGTTATGGGACAACCCACTATTAGTTCATATTCTTGCTCGACGTTACATAACAGATCTCGCATATTCGCTAGTTTTTTTTTCTTAACTGACATCCACTCGTGGCGAGTACCTCCTATTTTCTAAACGATCGTATTATTAAGTGTCTTTCGATTAGGTGCGCGGCATGAGAAGACGTTATCGCTCTCTTGAGACGTGGCCAACCACTCTGATAGATCGACATCTGTCAATTATCAGGGATGTGCATAAACAATAATATTTTACTCATTTCTCGGGGCACGGTTACCAATAAACGGGTCCAGGATACAGATAAAGGCCGCAATTGTAACACCGAGTCCACAATGGTGGTGCCGGTACTTGCAAACACCTCATCTTAGTTAGGTCGATGTATAACTGTTTATGGGCCGCTTTCAGTTCACGTCGGAATACAGAACTCATTACTGATCTGCTTCCTCGCCTCTACACTTCCCCGCCTGCTCCTACGCTATGGTCCCTTTGAGGCTTCACCTTCATCAACTGCAATCCTCAAAGCAGCAGCCAAAGTGGCGTCAGCAACAGCAATTTACTGCCAGTATTACTAGCGTTGTCAAATGGAAACCGGTCCGCTTACTCACAAAACGCTAAACTGAGATCAACGGCTTTTTCGCCAGCAGTCGAATTACTTTCCAGATGCAATACTAATTCAGCCCCTAGAAAAAAAGAAAGGAAAAAACGGCATACCACGGTGGGGCCTGTCTGCGGGGGTGGAAGAAGCAGAAAATCGCAAAGTGAAGAAAAAAAGAAGACGAAGAAGGAGGCGGGGAGATATGTAAGTTTGCCGGGCAAGCCTATGCAAGCTCCACCCTACTAGATAGATACTCTGCCACGTTACACTTAGAAATTAGAAAGAAAAACTAGGAAGTTAAAATAGAAAATCATCTAAAAAGAAATGCGATTAGGCCGAATTAGGACTGTCATAATGATAACAATAATATTAAGATACATCATCATAGCGCGATGTAAAGTAACCTGATAACCTGTTTTTGTGTAACAGCGAGCCGAACATACTATAATCTTTACGAAGCGAGCTTAGGTGCGTAAGTGCATCGTCCTTAGTCCTGTCGTAGAGTTGTTCAGTAGATCACCCGCTTTGGTTTTTTATCCTTATCAAGGTCGTAATGTGGTAAGTTATCTCAGTGCTAACACCGCCATGTCATCGTCAGCTCTCCGTTGTTGACTCATACTAAAAACTGAGATTCCATCTTGGTATCCAAGGGTTTCCTTTGAGTTATGTCCGGGTTCCTCTCTAAGTTTTTGGCTTTTCAAATGCATTTTAAGTCTTGCGGGACGGTCGTTCAACAACACAGGCGTCATCGAGCTGCCCGGTGGTAAGTTGTGCAGCTGTTCAAAACGGTGGATACGAGGTCGCCAAACAAAACCAGCAAACAACAACAACTCACACAAGTTCGATAAGGAAGTTTCTATATTATGTCTTTCTAATAATCAGTGCGTGACACCGCCGAATAGCGCTAACTGAGCCAAAAATCGTTTTTTCTTTTACCTGAAAACAACAGTAACAACTATCTGAGCACAGGAACGAAAACGGCTACAGTTACATAGCAGTCTACGGCAAGAATGAGCAAACAGGGCGATGTTGATAGAAAGAACACAGAACAGCACAATGATAATGCAAATCTTCGACAATTAACAGCTTCCTATTGATATTTGTTTTTCTTGAATTTTTTTCATTCGTGATATAGGGTGGGTTTTTCGGTTGCTGTTTGGTGGCTATCGCAGAAATCCACTCTGAGGACACCGTGCCGCTGAAAGCTTTCGAGCATTCATAATAGTGATAGTTTTGTCGAATAGAAATACAAATAGATACCTCTTTGCATTTCGCCGTACGCATCTACACACGCTCGCATTATGCCTTATACTACGCTTGAATTTATTCCGAGAGAAAAGTTACTTTCAAATCATCCTATTATACGACCTTATCGTGTAGTATCGAGCTTGTATCTACAACTTGTATTTTGTAATAAAAGGAGAAAAAATTGCAAGACGTCTGGCTAGAAAACTCACGCAATCGAAAAAAACACGCAAAGCTATGGTCAAGACCAGTGTCTTAAACGTGCTATGCATACATACATCGATGTCTTCTAACTAAACCTTCTAAGAAACTGTATTACTCTAACGTGTAAAATGTCACTATCGGTTGTATCGATCGTACCGGAAATTAATTACAACAATGGCACTTTGGACAAGTGTTTGTCGCTAAACTGTAAGAACAACATTACTATCGTGTGCTGAGAATAAATTATGCAAAAAACAGGGCAAAAGTCATTTATTACTATTATTATTAAATGAAAATTATTTATATAGCAAAGGAAACATTACATACATTGACTATGTACCGCGAGCTAGTATATAAGTTGTCAGGATCTTTACTTTGTGAGATTTAAGCCGATAGCCAATTGACTTAAGCCGATGAGCCATAGGGTGAAGTTGAGACCTTCCATTTCGTTGCCAACCGCTTGAAGAGGGAGGATCTACCTAAGGGACCGCTGTTCTTTACCATCATGCATCCGTTTGTTGGGCGCATTACCAGTCGGCCAGTGTGATTGTTTACTAAGTGTCAAATGAACTTGTCACGTCCTTAAAGGCATACCTCTTTCTTGTTTTTCTTAAATCAGACGGCGACAAAGAAAGGTTTCAAGTTTGATGTTAGTTTGAGTCTCTCAGTGAAGGGGTGCATCCAACAAAGCAAATAAGTACGTCAACCAGCAAGCGAGCGAGTGACACAGTTGACCGGCTACGTATTTGCTTTACGAAACATGAAACATGGTGAAGCGAAAAGTTTAGACAGGGACGCGAAGGAATAAGAAGAGATAGAGCTTGCGATGACCCGTCATCTGCAAGGAACTGCAAGAATGAGCAGAAAAACGGGCGGGTACCAGCCGAAAAGAAACAGGAGAAAAATAGCTTACAGCCTTTAATTTACTGCAAAGTTGCAAAGGAAAGATACACCTTTTTATAGTTCAAATGCGATTGGTAGCAAGTACAAATCAAACAAAGCCCTTTGTGAGCTCTTGTGTCCAATCATTTTAACGAGCAGTCTCGCGTTGATCGCCTAGGAAGTTGTGTTACATGTTTATCCATATTATCCACATAAAGTGACCAAGACGCAAGCACCTCTACTACACCACCATTCCGAAGCAGAACCAGTCGCACAGCGCGAGGCAAAGCTTCTTCAATTACCACTATATAGATACGTGCTTCTAGGGAACACACCTCGAAATATTCGTATCATTACTGATCCTAAATGTCAGATCTCCAGGGGCAGATTCACATTACGCGAAATGGCACGCTTGACTGCACGCCGGCTACATACGTCCTGTGGAGTGGCTAAGCAAAACAACAAGAAAAGGCAGAGGTTCCGCTGGAGAGTTCGTGGTTGGAGACAGGAGCAGAAATCGATGTTCCTCCGCTGGCTTTCGTATTTCCTGCCCCCGAGCTCATGCCCTCGTATCTCTACGTATACGAGCTACTACAGTCGAGTCTTGCATTGACCACACCAGCGAATGGAATCCCAGCGAGGCACCGACTTGCAATGACCCTTGAGTGGCCCATACGGTTCGACTCGCACTCCCCCATCATTGCTGTTCTTTTTATCTCGTTCAATGTAGGCTGGATCTGAATAGCAGGTACATTTGAGGACTCTTCCTTCCTACTTCAAAGGAAGACGCCATCGAAATGATGACGCCAGTAAGACGAAAGGAGCTCGCCTGTTTGATTAGAAATTGCCTACATGGACGTTACCGTTCGCTGCCTCTTCTATACCACACACTTATCTGAAATTGACGCAAACATCAGTCAGCCAACGACGTCAACGCGAAACAAAAAAGAACGGGAAGAGATAGTAACGGGGGTAGGAATCATATGTGTGAGGTTCAAATCGTGAGGTGACCGCATCATATGGCAACCGGTTGGCGATTGCGGCTACCAGGTTACGGCAAACGTAGAGGATGTCACAGATCTTACAGTTCCTTGCGTTGTTTTCAGATAACCGTCATATTGGATAATTCTAGATCGTCGCTGGCGTCAATACTGGCCACGGAAAACGTGCAACGAGACGAACACAATGGACAAAGCAGAAGTGCAATTTCGCTACGATGTTAATTGATTTAAGTGGATTTAACTGTATGTAGAAGGTGATATATGTGGTGTGTATTTGCAGCTCTCTTGATGTTCTGAATGGGCCATACAGTGGCATTCAGGCTTGTTTGAGACAAATCGTTGAGGGGATCTTGGGGAGCTTCGAGATAATGTAAGGCAGGTGATTCCATTATAGGAGCTGCTGGCCTGCACACGGCTCTTCGTGGAAGTCTGATGGGTCACTCGGTCGACGATGCAATAGAAACCACTTTCACTCTAAGATAAGAACCAACGGCCAACCGACTAACGTGGCTGCCGCGTTCGCCTTAAGACTTTAATGTCCATCTATAACATTGGTTTCTCTATGAATCTCCCGCCTCTGATCTTTCTTGTCGTTGTCAGGGTCATGCTCTCTCTCAAAAGGAATTTTAACTTCCCCTTTACCCGTTTGTGTTCGCTTTCGCCGGTCCCTTCACCCCCGTCAACAACTCCTGTTCGGAGGGGAATACAAATCGATTTGCGATAGAAAGCATTCACTCGAAACGAAATTGACTTTTGCCATTGCAACTTTTACTTAGAAACAATTTAACCAAGCCTAGCGACTTAGCTTGCATCCCTTGCTGTAACCTGTGGGCACTGTCTATGCGAATGTATATACATATATATATTGAGATCTTGGTTGCCGCCCTAGAAAGCTTACGTATTTGGGCATATTTAAAAAAATACTTGTATCGTAAACACACATAGACATAGAAATTTCTATAGAACTAAGTAGTTAGGGTTTTTCTATTTCATGAAAATAAAAGCACTCTGTTCATATGCCATTAATCATCGATGATAGATAATATAATAATGATAAGCTATGTGATTAATCTGAAAAATATATAAATCATTTAGAAGCAGATTACATCAACACGTATGTGGTCCTATTGGGTTGCATTCAGAGGCCCGACAGAGCTTCACTTCCGACGCTTCCTCTCGGGTCATCCAATCCAGCATTTAAATAGATCGCTGCGTAGCCTATCTACTGAAGAGATTACACATATAGTACTATGTATACCTTTCTGATGAACTGCACAATTTTTCCAACGAACTTTGTATGCAGATCAAAAAGACGGCAATGGTTTGTTCGCACTTCCTTCAGCTCCCCTGAAATAGTCCATACCGATGAACACTGTGAATAGGTAGCTAGCTAAAAGCTATTTGAGGATCCTGAAAATTTTAGAAAGGCCTGCTTGACAATTTTACAGAGCCATAAGCAATGAGCAGACTCAACTGAATCAGTTGAACGAGTAAGAACGCTGTGGAGATATGTTATCATTTGTCGCTGTCGCTTACATTGTGGCATAGACGTAATATTAATGTGTTTGGTGCATGAGCGCTTGCCGTTAGCAACAGCTGAATAGAACACCTTCATAAAAACATTCTTAATCACTATAATATTTCGACTTCGATAGATAAAAACGTATCTAATTCAAATCTGAAGCTGTTCGAAATCAAATTAAGAAGAACACTACAATCTCATACGTAGCCAGTTAGCTGTGGGCCAAATCAGATACGGCTTTTCGATGATAAACCTTAGAAAGCGGATGTTGGTGTGAAACGTTTCCTTAAGAACTCGGTGCAACGGGAACTCACGTTATGCACTGTACCTGTCATTATATACACGTAAAAGATGAGTTCCTGATACGTAACTGCTGCACTGGTATGTCCTGCCAGTTAAATGAGAGCTGCCCAACAGTGACCACGCGTAGCGTGAAACCGAAATCTTCGTAATTTCCCTGCTTTGATAGGTGAAAATAAAATAATAAATAAAGATGCCCCTTGCATGTATATAAATGCTAAGTGAAGTCACAAAACTATTGCATTATGGCGAGCTGTACTTGGAAGCACATGTAGATAGGCTAACTGAGGTAGCAAATGCTGTTTTTATGTCATTTTACTTTTCCTTATCCTCATCCTATTCCTTCTCGTTTCGGGCGAGCGCTTTATTTTCTATAAACGATGAATAGACACAAGAATGCCTTTCTCTACGCCTCGTCTTTCTCGTATCACAAGCATTTAGGATTTATGAGCGTCGTCATGCATGTGGACACCAATGGAGGCATCGGTCCTTTGGCATTCGGGCATTTTTTTCACTGTCTGGCTCGACTGAACGGTACCCAAGAGCTTATTCCTGCTTGAGACGTGCGGCGCCTTTCACTGGACACTAATACAGCAAAATAACTGTTAGCTGTAGCAGTGACAACAGCACCGAGATTGTTCCTCTTTTTCCTTTTCTGATGACTCTGCTTAGACTATCCGGAGTACCCAACCAGCTTCTTCCGCATCTTTTGGTCCAAGGGATAAAGGTCAATAGTGGAAGACTAGAGTTAGTGATAGAATGAAATGGACCCACTTGGTACCAAAGTTAACAGTAGTCAATCATGAGGAACTTCTCTGATTGGGAGTATCTCCATCACAAGGCGAAGACTCACACATCACTTGCATGACGCTGAGTCGTCGCAAACATGCTGGCACGGAAGCTGTGGGCTGGCTGTGTGGACAATGCTTGAGCTGAAATAACCGGACATCGAGACAAATCATTTTGCCGAACACCGTATTGTGCTAGCTAACTGATCTGCCAACAGATTCAATATGTTATCATCCCCCTTTTGGTCAATGTTGCTATCGTGATCCACGTCGACAACGCTGAACTCTATAACAGATGTATACTTTAACAGTTAGACATGTAGTTATAAAGAGGCAGCCCGAGCGTATTGGACACATGGATACTTGTCACGCGTCTACATTAACTTTATATGTAATATCCTAGTTATCCAAACTGATCTCACCGATTGAGTTTTGATTCCACTCTAAACGGCCGAAGTAGGACAAAACTTTATTTTTTTTTTATATCATTTTATTTTCATTAGTAGTTTCGATCTTATTCGTTATTCTTCCGTTTTACTGGATACAGAGGTTACTAAATCACCGTATGGATTGTTCTGTATATGCGGTGCATACGCCTCACGTTATGCGTTATGATGCGGATTGCATGGTAATTTAAATTAGGACATTTAGAACAGGTATTTTTTGGACGTTGTCGTTAGCTGTCCGTCAAATAACTTACTCTTGCTTTTTACGAATACAGTCTCTTCTACGTTTGCTCGAGTACAATTTAACGCGCTTTCGTTTTGAAAATGGTTATACAGCTTTATACGTGACAGCGTGGTACTTTGATAGTGATAAATGATTCCGCTCTTCAAATCATCCTCTTCAAAGCATAATCTTCTCTCGTGCACTGCTGTCCGTGCTCCCGTCACTCGCAATTACCTTTATCGTTAAGAAGTCAACAGATGGGGACTGAAAACGGTCCAAATCGTAGTTCAATAGGAAGCCTTTCGACTCACCTGTCATGCCTTCGTGGTAATAACTGGTATACCACGTACCTTCGTTTACTCGCCACTTTCCCTCTCACTAGCTACCCTCTCAGCTCGGCTTTTACTAACCGATTTAATCCCTAACGGGAGATGCTTCTTAGCTAGTTTCTGCCCGTTCACCTGATTGAAGGACAACCAGCGAGTATCCGCCTCGACGGCTTCTTAGCGGTTGTAACATCACTAGGAGAGACAGTAAAATCGACAGTAGTTTTCTCTTTTTGTACCTTAACTCTTCACCTCAGACTAGTATATATGGCGTATAGAATACGTGTGTCCAATCAGGACCGTCTGTTGCAGGCTGATAGATGATTCGTTAGCTGCTCTACGAAGATGGTGACGTCGATCACGACGCGTTCACGTATGGGCTAAGCACAAGAACATCGGCGATAATGTTAAAAATACTATTTACAACGATGCGAATGCGTACGAGCACGTACTTTCACCATATGCTCTGCTCCAAATGCACCATGCTCCAAATGAACGAACCTGCCCTCTGCTTGAACAGCATTGCATTATTCGTACATTTACGACTAGTACTACCATATGACAGAGCAAGCCAAAGGAGAAAGAAACAGGAACGATATTTAGATTATCCTAAAGGTACTTATTTTTCGTGTGTCACTGATACATTACCCTAATTTATTTAGTGACATCCTGGCATCCTAACGCAATTCATGTGTTGATCGTGTATATCGATAACCTTATAACGATACAACTTTAACGAGTGGTTAGAGTTAGCAGGTAGTGCTAATAGCGGAATGCCAAACTATATATTGGCCACTATCAAAGCTTACTTTTCGATAGGAGCAACCTAAACGGTCGCTGTAGCCATAGGCCCGTTATGATATCGAAGAACATAGCATACAGGTCTGTGTGTACAAATAAACGAGACTTGTGAACCATGCAGCAAGTCACATCGTATCCCTGTGAGAAAATCTTATGAAACCACCATGAGTTTCGTGCAAAAACAACGAACACCTGACATAAACATCAGGAAAAAGGATTGCCATCGCGTACTCGTTAATGGCATGTAGTTTTGTCCTACAGCAGTGAACAGGCACCTCACTGCAGAGTTGATCCGTCCATTTTAATATGACGTTCCTTTTTATTTCTCTGGTTGACTCGATACTTCTCGCTTCGTCGATTGTTGTACCTAGGCCAAGATTGCCACTAGCGATGGCCATGGCGCACGGGACTCTGTTGTCTGCGACGATACTTGTTCTCTCGTTCGATCCCTTTAACCGCCGTTTACGGGTGACTTACGCACGTAGCACCCTGGTAGGCAACAACGTTAACTGCCGTCCCCTTACTCCAACTACAAACTTTCTACTGTTAACGTTTATTACACCTCGCCGAAAACCTTTGCAAACCCATTATGACCTTCCGACAACGTCCCGATCTCCCGATTTGTTATCGTCACGGTATAACTATGGCGGAACTGCGAAAATGCCAAAATGAACCTGTCGCTTCTTCGGGATCAAGATACCACAGTATCCAGCACTAGTTACTGTAATAGATTTTCGCGAAGCAAACTGGGCCACCTCATTCTGTAAAACACGAAAAACTCTGATTGACCCGGCCCTCCCCAACGATAAACTACTTCAGCATTTTAGCTTTGCTCATTAGCTTGAATACGCCGTACTTCTCCCCTTATACGGATATATAACAATAAATGTCTATTCCTAAGTCATTTACCAGAGTATCTGAATCCTTTCCGCGCAGTACTGCCGTAATATTGTTGTTATCATTCAATTACAGGACAACTAGCCTAAGCGTCATATTATAACTATAAAACATATATGAATATATATGTGTGTACGTGAAAATGCTGGAAGAGTTAGACTGGATTCCCGTTTGTTTTTCGATTCAACCCATTTATTTAACGATTTGTACGTGGAATTGTCGCTCCCTGTGTGTGTGTGTGTGTGTGTGCACGTGCGTGTGTGAATGGCAGAGGCATGCCACCTTTCGTTTTGCCGACCTGACTCTGGCCTGGGTAACCAGAGTAGTCCGCTGTCGGTGCAATGAATATCGTGCTTTTACCCTTATTATTTTTGTTGTCGTTGCCATTGTTCTTTAATATCCTTTGAGAAATCGTCTCTGCGCGTGTGGACTGCCGTTTAGGAGGCGAAGCCGGTGACACTACTACGGCTATGGCAAGCCACAAGCCAGCGGTAAATCAGTAGCAGCAACAGCGTGCCACAGTTGCTATGCCGGTCTAGTCTTTGACGGACATCGTAGTACGATTAAAGAGACGGAGAAACTGAGGAATCGTTGCAGCGCTGCTGAGGTTAGGACAACTGCGACTTCCCCTAGCGGCAGTATGAAGCAATATAACTGGGCGTGGTGCGATGGACCGAACGTTCGGTCTACCAGAAACAATCGAATGTTACTGTCGCCGATTAAGTCTTTGTCTAGAAGTAGCCATCTAGAGTAACTGTAGCAAAGGTAGCTATTGCAGTAAGATGAAAAATAATCGGCTTACGTATAATAAATATTTACTACTCACGACACGTGTAGAGACGGTCAAACTGACCCGGGGGCAGAAATTGCCATGACAGGGCAATGCAGCAGACATTCATTTCCATATGTCTCGATTGTGTTGCGTCGTGTGATTTGTGCTAAATTAATGGTTAATGTCAGAGCCCAGGTCACACTTTATATGGTATTGTCCATAAAAGCTCCATGTTGACACATCTCATTATCGCTCTTACGTAGATTAGTAAATATGTATCGGTCAAATGACAGTAGATTAATTTGTGTGTATGTAAATGCACGACTTCCTGCCGCTGCTGTCAAATGATGCTTGTGATAATTCGGTCGTGAGCTGTACTCTTAGCTTGCAAAAAAAGATACGAATAGTCCTGTTTCTGTCGACGCCTTCGGACAATACGAACTTTTATTGTGTACGTCAATTAAACAAACGTAAGTCTGTGTGATCAGCGATCATTTTACTGCATCGAAGTACATGGAATAGCGCTCCTGCAAGTAAGCAGGCCAACAAACTGTGGGCCAACAACTCAGCGGCAACGGCGGCATGTTGGCGCGGGGTACGATTCGCTCCACGGAGGGAACTGGCCGTCGAATAAATGCTGTCTAAAGTCAGATGGTGATTAGAAATTTGAGCTTCAGGAGGCTATCGTCTGCAGGAAGGCGACAACGGGGCCGCAGCGGCTTGAACCATCCAAACAACACAAACAAGAACAAAACAGGGCAAACAGCTTTTAGAAATAGAAAATACAGTGTGAGAATAAACAGAATAAAAAAGCATTTAATACCGACATGAAAATTGAAAACTACGTAAGTAATGGGCACGAACCATTTATAGCGACGAGATGGAGGCTGGTTTAAAACGGACGCACGGAGCGACGATGGAAGGAACTAAGTCTGCGTCTAGCTTGCCTTGCAATCGAACAAAGGCACGATTCATAATATATATTTGCATAGCTCAAAAATCTTCGAAGGTATTATAATACCCTCGGAACAAAAGACAAGGACAAGCTTTCATGCGTGCTTTTATTCGTGCTATAGCTGAGTTCAGGGATCAGCTTTACGCTACGTATAAACAAGAATGCCGGCCAAACATCCTTTCAGGCACAGCTTACATAACTCGATTTATTCCGTATGATTTTTAATTACAATCCCGCATAGTTGAGCAGCCATTTTGTCAATCACCTTATAACTGCGGTGTTGAGGATTGTTTTCGGTGATGCTTCCTATACTCTGTCCTGCGCATACCCCATAAACCAAATCAGATGAGCTTAATCATAGAACCAACGCGGTCACTCGATATCACCGGCTACTATCAAGATCAATCGGCCTGGTAACATCGTTTTAAACAGATCGATTGTTTCCTGTGCGGCGCATAATCGATTGTTGCCCTGTTTGCCGAAGCCAAAGGTTGTCCGCACCGAAAATTGGCTTTTCGGTTTAATTCTTCCGTAAAAATTAGTTGCAGAACGTTCACTTGTAGGCGTTGTTGAGCACGACGTCGTGTCCATATTATTCCTTACTATAGCCATGTTGCGCCAACGAGAAGCGTTGTCCGTATTCAAGGTGACACTTGTGGGGTGCCACCCATCATCATTAATCTGCAGATACTTCGTGGTTGGCCTCGTTGAACAATGTGCTAGAAGTTGCTTGTTCACGAGCGCAGGGGAAAAAATGGACAGCTTTAGCGCAGCCTATACTATAACTATTCCATTATGGATTTTGGTTGCAAGTATCTACACGGACTGCTCAACTTATTGTCTCCTAGCTATATTTTCAGAGGATCTCAACTAAAAATCTGCAGCTATTGTATTACGTTTTTGTGGTTTTAATAAAACATAGAATAGAATACCGTGATATTGTACGACATGAACGCTGGAATCGGTTAAGGGCTTAAGCACCGTTGAATCGAATTTACGAAGGATTTCGAAGATATAACATACAGATCATTGTATCTTTAATTTAATATCTAATTTAGCCCATTTTAGCGCAACTTCGCCGTTAGTCACCCCTTTTACTGAACGTATTCCCAAGTGCCTCCTATCCTGACAATGGGCTAAGTGTACCTGGGAAAACGGAATTTGGTTCTATGCAGCTCCGTGTTCTGTTCAGGCGCCAAAGAGTTAGAAGGGATGCAGATGCATTCGATACATTTAGCGGCCGGTGCTACAGGTAAAACAACAGCGTAAAGGTACCAGATGCTGGCGCATGATGAAACAAAGGAAGGTAGGCCCAGAGATGTGGCTTCGATATTGGGATCCGCAAAGTATGGTAATTAATTTGCTAAGGGCGACTGTTGGAGGGAAATGTGCATGAACAACCCCTCCTGCGTCTCTTGCCCGTCTTCCCCTTTAACCCCTTCTCTGCATGGCCTCACTCAATCTTTGTATTAAGTACTTTACTACTTCAACTAGTAGCATCAGTTTTCTACTACAGTTACTACTGCCGCTGCAGCTGTAACCCTTCTATAAACGAGGAGTTTGCTATAATCGGACAACGTTTTTTGCCTTGGTGACGTGTAGGCACATGTTATAGGCTATTACATGTATAAATAACGTAACGTGTTTGACACCGTCCCCTAAATGCCTGTCTTCAGTACTTTTCCTCCCAGTTCATTGTTTGCTTATTAACTTGTTATGTCTTTATATAAAACGCGTGTTTAACTAACTGTTTCACTAAGGTCAGATTGATACTGTGCTTACCATACTTCCATTGTGGTATACTTTATCGACTAAAGATATAGCGAATAGGGCGATAAAAGCCAACGCCCAATAACATCAGGCAGTGCTGTACGTACTCTCGCCGTCCACAAAATTGCTTCATGCCGTAAATGACGTCCTCGAAAAGTTAATTAAGGATTAACAGTGTAATTTACGGAAAAGGTTGCTTGGGTCAAAATAAGAAATGTAATAGTGGACTAACCTGACCATCTGGCAAAGTAGAGAAAATACCCATTAGACTTAAAAAATCGCCCAGTTATTTTTGTATTTTTTGTTTCATACAGCATTTTGTTACAAACTAATAGCTCTTCACGAAATATCCTATTATTTTAGTTTGTTTCACTGGGTAACCTCATTAGGTAATGCAGGTGCTTTCGCGGAATTCACATTAATCGAGGAAACATCACAAATAAATAAGCACCGTATAACCAGCAGTGTACTGAGTTAATTGGTCATCTTTTCCAACGATAATTGCCCTAACAAGAACGACGGCAGATATGGCGACGATTGAGAAGATAGAACGGGGCTACAAAGAGGACTCGCAGCGAGCAAAGGATATTCCAGTAGGAACCCGAAGTAAGCCAACGGTTTGCGTTTGTCTGGGAGACTATTTTGGTGAACCAGTTAGGTCTTATAGAGGGGTCATCTGTGTGTGTGCACATTATATTTGTTGTATAATATTTATTTAAAGGATTTCCAGTAAAATCGACGCGTAAAATCGATACGAAATCGGGCACGCGGCTGCCTTAAAATTGGCTTCCTCAAAAACCGTTTTTGCATGTTCCACTTCGGTTTATCTTGGACTCAGCGGGGTGGGTCTGAAGGAGCAACAAATACCGTGTCAAACGTTTGCGTGGTGTTGCGTGACAATGTAACCCTAAAGGTATTATGCGAGTCTGGCCAAGGGTTCGGTGGTAATCGTGTCGAATCAATGAAGAATTTGGACCCCTAACTCCTTCTGTTCATTTCAAACTGCCTCTGGTAGTAGAGAAGCAAAAATCGTACATAGAAACACCCAGGGGATTCTATATTTATGCCCATGTACGGGCAGGTGTGCGCTTCCAGCCTCTCGGGTTAGCTTTTTGGATTGCTTTACGTCGAAGGTATAGCTTTGACCCATGAGGATGACCTGCTGCTTGCTTATTGATCCCTACGTAGGCGCGGAAAAGCATTCGCTTTCGTAATGCTTCGGACAGTGTACACAACGTCATATACGCAAGCCTCATCTAGGCTTTGTAGGTAAAACTAGCTAACTTGAGGACGACTAGTAAGAACTAAACAACCCGTTATTAAAGTGTACTGAATTTACATGTTTGCAGCTTTTAGGCGTCTTTTAAGCTGTGCAAAAAAATGTGTACATGTGTACATTACATAATTTACGTTGTATGGGCTTGTTATACTATACCATATGGTAACTATTTACAAGTAGTCTGGTATATATAATCAAGATCTAATATTACACGAAGCAACGAAAATCTTAGGTCCTGTATTCTTCCTTAATTGGAAAAGTTCAAATTCCTTTAGAACACTTAAGGATTTTCTGCTATTTTACTAATAAAAAGAAATATAATTAAACTTCCCCTTTAACTATGCTCTATACTGCAGTTTAATTTTATAATCAATAAAATGACCAATAATAGTTATACTAATAGCATTTTATATTGTAATAAGAATCGCCTTAGTGAACTTTCAAAGTGGCCTAAGTAGCTTCATCTTTGTCTGGTAACCTGGATCAGGCACTAAACATATGGAATATTTAAAATATAGTTTTACGCTTTTGCACTGCGCGTATTTTTTAAGACCTTGCGGTTGAAATTTCTATCCAAATAAATACGCAATGAATATTCTCGTAGACGAACAGTAGAATAAGAAAACCTACGTTAAGTACAAGCGCTATACAATAAACTATATTTACGCAAATCAAAGGTATGGCGGGACGAGTCTCCTGAACGCTATTGAAGCTGAGTCGGGCTTGCCCATTATTGACCCCTTGTATTGATTTGGTCAGATTGGTCTCCAGGCGCACAAAAGACAAGTCTTCAAAAAAGGCCGAATTCGAATGGCTGCAGGAAATAACGATTCCTTTGGCTTGAGCAGGACGGCACATGACTTGGAGTGACTAGGTATACCGACTAGCCCGTATTCTTGCTTGGGACGTGACAGCCTGTTGCAAAATTTCTATACACTTACCCAAGAGATACACAGACAAACATACGCACACGTACACATATGTTGGCTACCTTAATAGCATGTAGCATACTGTGTACTCTATCGATAGTGTTGAGGCGGCAGAAGTCGGCCCAGGAATGATGTTCAAGAATAGACAACGTAACGCAGACAGGGTGCAGAGCAGGAAAAGAGCTTTGACCGTCGAAAGGACTCCTTAGAAAGAACGTAAAAGGAACGCGGTAAGGACAGGTGAGAAAGGCCTCTCTGGACTTACTGACAAGACGAACACCATTGTGCGAACTTCCTTTTTCCTGATACATATGGCGACGATGACA
Source organism: Varroa jacobsoni (assembly GCF_002532875.2). Classification (NCBI taxonomy): domain Eukaryota; kingdom Metazoa; phylum Arthropoda; class Arachnida; order Mesostigmata; family Varroidae; genus Varroa; species Varroa jacobsoni. The sequence continues at coordinate 238,644 of NW_019214034.1, forward strand.
ATTGGACAAGGAATGCTAGATAATCAAACGTACTAAATGGCTATTATACAATACGAAACCTGTTCTTGCTTGACATCTGGAACGCCTGCGGTCGTCTGCTGGCAAATAATACCGGAATAATAAAGAATACGTAGCTGGCCGTAGATAGCGGTTTTTGTGGGCTGGCTGAATGCAATCAATGGAGTCGAAGTAGGTAACATTGGTCCGGTTTTGCAGAGAAATTCAAACGGAGCGAGAATGCGACGCCTGATCTATGTTCGTGTATCTCTCCGCCCGTACGAAAAGGTCACTATTAAACTTAGGGTACAAGTAGCGTTACCGTCGATTGGTTGTTGCCGATCGAGCAGAGCACAGCCCCATATGTCCGCGTGTGTGTGAGCCCTTTACGTGGACATTTTTCATTGGTACTATTTATTTCATGAACGCAAAAATAGGATAGAATATAGGCACATAGCCTTCTCAAATAAGATAACCCGTTCACGGGCGTCCACACAGTAATTCGAACGTAATGCAACCGCAGTGCAATCACTATCGCTATTCTTTGCTGGTTTGCGACTTTTGACCAGCTGTTTGATAAACGGCCTGAGAATTTATTGGCAATATCAGCTGCATTGTAAATTTTGTTCGTAGCGTTAAGCACAGGAAGAACTCTCGTTGTGACCTTCCCGCCGTTCGATCATTCGCCAAAAATCAGGCAATATTTCTTACGAAAGCCTTTGCTTCTGCTGCACTAGCTTCCTCATTGGAATATTACCACTTCTACTATTGCTCGAATTATTACTAGTGAGCATACATCGATAAATATAGCTCAGTCTATAACATGCCACTTTGTTAGCGAGTGGCATCGAGTTCCTCGACGGGTATTTTCCCGAGTGGGATTTTTTAGTTTTTTCATGTGCGAGTCGGTATACTAGAAATTTAACTAGTTCTACCTAGGCGTATCCTGTATTACGCGGCTAAGTGCAATAGGCGCGAAAATAATTAAGATAAAGCTACCTAGATAATGTATGAACCAGACAAAAACAACAACAACAATAACAACAAAAGACTTAGCTAGCCTGCGAGTTCTGCCTTGGAAAAATAATTTTGACTTGAAACTCCCTAAAAAAAACACTAGTTGGCTAAGTTGGAAAGTTTCCGCTTGGCTGGCCTCATTAGCTTCACGGCACTATGCTCCACGCAGTCGGCGTCGCTCGATCTCGCTTCTTGTTCAACGGCAGATTCGCTGTTATTCCGTAGTTCCCAACGTGAAGAACTATTCATTACGTTCACCCACACAGGTGAGCCATCAGGCGGGGCTCTTTCCATTGAAGTTATTGACAGAAATAGCCTTTGCCGGACAAGAGAGACCACGTTTCTTATTGTATCACGTTCCTTTCTCTTGATCTCGGATCAGTTTCTCGTGTCTTCCCTTGGTGCACACACCCTTTCGTTTCCTTTTCCCGTCTCTCTCTTCCCTGTTTTGTTCATCTCGATCTGACTAGTCAGAGGGGCAATACGGATACGGTTGTGTGAGTTCCAGCACTTCAGAGCCGTCATGGTATACTTCAACGAGAACACGAAAGTGCAAGGAAACCGTGCCGCATTACCATGTGCGGTCATGTTCGAGTATCGGCCTGTACATGGCTGCGTATGTCTGTGTGACTCCTCAAGCCCCGGCAGACGATCGTGATGCTGACAGTTTCGGCGCTCGTGTCCTACGTCGATCTGTGATCGCTCCTGAGCCCGAACCCGGCGGCCGGTAGAAGTGGTGAGGTCGGTCATTTCCGTTTGTCGTCAGGGCTCTTTCTCCTTTTTCTTTTTAACCTAAAGAGGCCTTCTCGTGCCTACTGGCCGTTCCTGACTTTGTATTGCGTTGTTTCTATGGCTTGGGCTCTCTTTCTGCCGCAGGTGCTTTTTCTCCTAGAGCGTAACGCTTTTCTGGCGCGAGCTTTTCCTTCCCCTAATGGACCGAACAGGCGGAGGCAAAATTGAAAGTTTTAGCCTGGCAGAGTGTGTTTGTTATACGTTCTAATACTGGTAACAGAAGAAGAGATAAAGGAAAAAGCCAATGGACGTCTGTATGCGCAAACCATTTTGGCCGATACTGGTTGATTCTGGAACGACGGATCGGCTGAGAACGATGGTAGCTGAGCGTCAATGAGAGCTGCGCGTATATAAGAAGCCTTGTAGGTAGATGGGCCGTCGCCTTTCACAGCCTTACGATGACTTAAAGACTTAAAGGAGACAAAGGCGACACGATGTGGCAAAACGAAAAGAAGGCTCATGATAGGCACAATGTATGTGAATATCGGGATCGAATGGCTGCCGTCAACTTGATCTGGATGATATCTAAGACATACAGAGCATCCGCAAATTTTTATCTATGAGCTATGAAGGCTCTGGCTTATTCATTCCTTTTTCCTATATGATGCGATTGTACCAAAGACTATCTTATTACTTTTCCCATTTAAACATATAACAGACAGGTTCAGACCTACTAGACCTAAATCCAACTTTTCAACCTGAACTCGTCGCTCGTTGTTCGACCATCTTATTGCTCTAACCTTGTCTTTGCTGTTCCATTGTAGTTCTAGATCAACCTGTTTCAGCAAACTCATTGTTACATCTACCGCTCGAGTCATTTCGTCACCTCCATGTCTCATCTTATTTTTTCGTGTCAAATATCTTTTTCTACTACTTTTTTCAAAATCTCACATATAAATATTAGGTAGCTTGTCAGGGTACCGAAATAAGCAATGGGGAAATTATTTGAATTTTTCAAAAGTCCACAGCTATTAGCTAGCGTCAACCATATAAAAACAAAACGTTATGTTTTTCGCGCAAACAGCTTTTAGAAGGCTTTACCGATTCGTTGAAAAACTGACTAAAAACATTTGCCCAGTTCGCATTGAAACCCAAAGAAAGGTTTTCTATACTTGTTCGTCAATGTGTTCTGACATATCATTTTCCCTGTAGTGTTGTTTCGTTAAGCCAAGCCTATACGTATACGAACTTTTACTCGTCTAAGGGCAAAGTATGTCATGGACATGCATGAGCAACTTGAGCGAGGATGGCGTCACCGATGCCCTTTCTGATAGAGTAGATCAAGCCGACATGCATATTCTATTTGTGCATCGAGGAAAGCGGAGCTATACATGGCGTTCATTTTTAATACAGTATAAGTATGTTCCAGGATTAATACATGTTTTTTTTGGCTATATAAGCCTACCACTGTAGTTGTGGTTACGGCAAAAACAGTAGTAATGAAAAGACATCGTAGGGTGTGGCCATTGACGAGTATGTATAAGAAGAAGGCCAAATAAACACGACGGCGAAATGAACACGTTACTGCCTTGGAGGCAGTGCAGGACTAATGCAGGACTCCAAACCGGAGGCCAGCCACCACGCCTCGTTCCTACAGTTTCGTTTTCACTTTCACTTTTTCGGAGACACTACGTATACATGTATGCATTGCTTACCAGGCAATATCTTGAATGTAACATCGGCGCCTTTGACTTTGGCTACCGTCAACAATGCCAAGGACAACATGAAGACAGCAAGGGCCACGCCAGGCCACGGGTCAATTTCTCCAACGCAGTATACCCACTCATATTTGCTACCGATAACTTCGGTCATCGCTGCTGCCCGAGTCGCTAGTTTTGCTTTAGTCTTTCGAGCCTTCTGTTAGGAGCCTCCGCGGTGTTCTCCTACGGACCTCGGCCAACCGACCGCTTCCCTGCGCACCTCTATAGCCTTCTTTAGCACTCCGTTTTAGGTGCGCGGTCCTTTATTGGTCATAGTCTACAACTCTGGCTGGTCAGCTGGCATTTGCCTGACGCCCCATTCGCAATGCCAGCGAGCGTGTGCGAGTATTCCTTTTGAGTTATACACGATATATATAGTAACTTGGGAACGACCAGCCTACCTCGTCATAGTATGGCTTCTCGGAAAGAGGCAGTACTGGAGCAACATGGTGGCGACAAGCAGACGCTAAACTGTGATGCAGACGGCGCAGTTCTGTGGCTTGCAAACGGCGCATGCTTAGCGATGCCTCGCAAGCTGTGCAAAATTGCGTGAAGGTATTTTATTGCTTTGTCCATCTGCAGGTTCCTGTCGTTGTGCTATTTCATTGGTGAATACCGACCTTCTGGCCAACAAAGCGATTGGCAGCGGGCCAGCTGGCCGTTAGTTGATTGGCCATTACAGGTCTGCTCCTAGTATTCATTCCACCACAGAAACCGTGTAGTCACTGCATGGTGAGCTATTGCGTATCGCGGTGTGTACAGCGCGGGCGCAAGTAAACAACTGTGTTCTCCGTTTATTAAAAAGCTGGTCCAGACCACCATTATTTTGGCCTAGTTAAGTATGAACGAAAACTGTGAAGTCTGATTCGTTTTACATGCAATAGCTTTTAAGTAAAAAAGATAGTGCATTTCAGAACAGACGTTTCATAGGAACTAAAGCGGCCTTTAAGGTTTCTGCTGGTCTGCGCAGACTTCGTAGGAGTAAAAAAGAGTTCACTGAGATCTGGAAGCGCTCAAACGTGTTCAAATGATTCTCAGTTAGGAAATCTATGTGAAATATCGGCCGCGGTGAAGATAGCGATAATATGCGCTGGCCACCATCGCCGAGTAATACGAATTAGTTAAGTATAGTAGCTATGGATATTTAGAGTTTACGATAATATAGAACAGTGAATTATAGAGAAGCGTGGATTTAATTGAGATTTGACAAGGTTCTACAGCGTTTAACAGCAGTATTGCATACAGCTTTGATGCGGTTTGAGGCCGCATAGTCAAGAGCGTACTTCCTCGGATTAAAATGTTAAAATTAGCTGACAATCCTAGCTTTGATCATCGAAACAACTGAGAATTGTATTATGCTGATATCTCAAATCGGGATCCAAATAGTTAATAAATCCTATGATTAAGGAAAAACACCTTGAAAGGTACATTCACTTTGAAGGTACAAAATTTCAGAAGACAAAAAGGTTTTTGTCTTCTCAAATTCTGCCCTCATCGGAAACCATTAACTTACCAAATGTTGAGAAGGGAAGTTGCTTGCAATATCGAATCCTTCGTAATTAATGTCCCGAGTCTTTTGTAAATAGTCACTTCAACAGTGCAAGTTGCTAAATAGAGAACTCAAGTTCTCGGAGAAAGAACTCGGAGCTATCGCAACGAGCGCTTTCGTTAAAATTCGTGTCCCCTTCAGAGATACAGCTATGTCGATTTACACAGTGATATAATTGTGTAGGAGATTTCGCACAGAAAATTTTGATCCTAAATATGCCTCTTACTCAGGACGACCAATGACCAAGTGGAACTGAAAATTGAGGTTGATCCTTTTAGTAGCGTCGCTATTATCTCTTGAGGGTTGGGTGTAGCGTATTCTGTAGAAAGAAATATTTACACTCAACAGAAAAAGGTGTAAGAAAATTGAGACGTAGTGTTTTTTTTAGTCGTTTAGCTTCCGATTTTGCAGAACCGATACCGGTCAATCCTTTTGGATTGGACTGTTACAAATGGCGAAACGTAAATTTAGCACGATAATAAAATAATTAAAAAAAATAAAAGAAATAGGGTAATAAGAGGTCTGCCTGCTCCGGTACATCCAAAGTAGGAATCTGACAAAGAAACTTGCAGTTATATATTAAGTGAGCCGGAAAAAGCGTGTGTCACCGCGGAAGATGTCTGAAGTCTAGTGAACGTCCACCCTGCAGTAATGAAAAAAGTAGTTAGCAGAACATGCCCCGGGCATACATTGAGAAAGTGATTTGGGACATCACTACATAGCTGCTATGAGTAGTTTTCGTTCGCTCGCCATATTTACGTGGCCTTGTAGCTTCGAATTCCTGTCTATTCTTGAACCTTTAAAGCGCTCTCGGACGACCAAAGGGACTGAGTCAAAAATGTTATATCTTTTATAGGCACTGTAAGAATTTTCATGGAGCCGAATACAAAATTGTTGTGAAAATGCATCGGAGACTGTTTACTCAATGAGAATCAGTTATTTGTCGCACACATCGACAAAAAACACCAAAAACATATATATATATATATATATATATATATAAAATACTGGGTGTCGAAAAGCTGTCACAATGCTCTTACAAGTTTGGTAGTTCTTTTCATTATTTATTCTATAAATATACATTCAGATGGCGGAATTCGTTTTAAAGTTAAAAGAAAATATTGGAAAGTAAGCTAAAGACAACGCTTCTTAAAGACTAGCATCTTTTATTGTTCTGAGCCGCACGTAAGTTACATTTAAAGTTAGCTAATCCTAGTTAGTCTCCCGTTAAGTTCCGCTTAAGTTCTGAATATTATATATAGGCTCAGAACACTTATCACGTAACGCTATATATAGCGGCGACTGCCGAAATATTTGTGAATCCGCTAGAAATACATATTTGATATTAATATTACGATTGGACACTTGAGACCCTCCAGGCAGACCGAGAGTGTAAGATAGCCAGGTTCCAATATTTCTAACCTACGCTCTTACAGAAAACCGGTGCGATCATAGCGTGGGCTATACGAATTTTCATAGAGAGTCTATTTAGAGACTTAGCCAAACATGAATCACTTACGGACTAGAGTCTCCACGTATTTTAATAGAGCAGTCGTGTATTGGTTCACTCAACGTTAATCTGAGTCATACTTAATAATAACTTTCGGTATACTGCAAAAAGGCGCTTCCGTGCAATAACTTTTCAATGCCGAAAAGCTATTTAAATCGATTATTTATCGGAAGAACTAATAGCACGTTCTTGAAAGATAATAGAAGGCATGGGGGAGCATGAATATCGTACCACACAAGACATGTGTAAATCTAGCAATATATTTAGGTCACGTTTAAAGTCAGTAAAGTTATAATGTTAACACTACACAAAACAGTAATGGCTGTGTTTCTATACATTTGTTCGATATGACAATCACAAGGGCACGGCTTGGGACCTAATCGTTAAGTAGGCAATATTGCGACCGAAGGTCAATCCTGTCCGCCATCGTCTATCGCTCTCTACATCTTTTTTTCTAGGGAAGCTATAAAGATGAAACGTGTGTTACGAAACTCTTGTCATTTTCATTCAACAGACGAAACATCATTTTCTAAACTCAATTGATGTAATTTAAATGCATGGATTAAGCCACTGCGCTTTATTAAACCCGGTCCGTCACAAGGGTCATTCACGCCACTGCAGCAGTCTCGGAAAGGTTTTGTGACCCTACGTAACCCCGTAATAGCAGAGCACGAGGAAGAGATGAATGCATCTGGAACTCTCAACTATGCAAATATCCGACGTATCAACTTCCTATGTTCGAATGTATGAGCGCGCGATTGTGTATATGTGCATGTGTATGAACTCAGCAACGTGTGACGTCCACGCGAATGTTGCCTGGCGTCTTTATCGTTATCCTGACCAAAGAAGCCCTTCCACTAGTCCGTAGAGGCTAATCTGTCATGTTCACGGCTCCCTATCATGCTCCATGATTGCCTCGTCTCTTTCGGCTATCCTTGGAGGAAAGACTCATCGTCCATACAAGTCGCAGGCAAACTTCTTTTAGGCGTTGCCCGGTGTGCTCCACGCTGCCACGATGCTCTATCCAAGCACACCCAACCTTTGAAACTCTCAAAGGGATTCTTAACCGCTACGCAATGCTGTTTCTTACCGTTCAACCGAAGGCCTTAAATCTCAGAAGTCTCCAACCCAGCCATTTGCGTCCGTCTGTTTAGCCGTCGAATGAAGCGGTTCCTCTTCGCGTAGTTTTCTCCGAGGTTTCTGTGAAAATCTCTGAGAGGCTCGTGACACGCATAACATGCTTGACAAAGGAATGAAGTTACTGACGCTGGATACTGTGCCAAATGTGCTTGTGTATGAAGGCATGACATGAGAAAGCCATGTTGCTTCTGCTTCTCTTCCCTGTTCCATCCCGCCAGGAAGCTCGGGATGATTCTTAGCCGTGCATGGGATTGGCAGGGAAAACTTTCCTCTCATCTGTTCATGGGCGACCTGGCCTCGACCCACATGTCGCGGATGGATATGTCGCAGTTAAACAACTCAGTGAGTGATCCAGCTTTACGCTGTGGGATCTGCTTCCTACTGCAGGCAGCATTTTGTGCAGCTAGGTAGAAAAATTGACGTTTGACTTGCATTCTTGCCCGGCCGTGTCCCATAGCCCCGTTACGCCTAGAGAAGGGTGGTGGCGAATACAAGCTAGTTTCATCGAGTGCTTCGACGTTATGCTCGTTTTTCTTCTGTCCCTCGGCTTTCTCTTGTTTTCCTCCCTCGACATTTCCCGATAGCTTCAAGTTTGGTTGCCACATTGGCGTACTTCGGAAGCCCTTGTTTGTCACCTTTACGAATGAACAGCTTTGATGGCCGTCCTAGCCTGTTCCCTAGGGGAAACAGGTATAGCGAAAGATGATAAGAATCAAGCGACGCAACCTTCGTTTCCGTTAGTGTATATGCTGCCGCCACAGCATCGGAGTCCATAATCATCACACTATGCCCCGTATCTGCTGATGGCTGATGGGCTATCTTCACTCAAGCAGCTACGAGTTTCTTTCTAACCTTTTTGCTGCGTCTGTTGCTCATGTATACGGTACGGGATACGTGCATGTTATATAGGGGTATACCTATGAACCTTTCGAGCCTCTCTTCTGTTTCGGTAACTGGCAGCTGGCTCATGAAGCAAAGCGTTTTCAAAATACAGAATGCTACAGCAGCTTACCTAGTGTTCAGCATCGTTTTTGTCCTGGAGGATGGCAGTAGTACAAGAAGACAGTAGAAGGTGTCCTAACTAGATGGTTGGACACCATGGTGTCGGATCGCCAGAAAACGAGGAGTATCGAATTTTTAGTATGGTAGAACAGTCTGTGCGAACACAGTGCCATGAGCAATAGATTGACATTCGTGTGAGCGTTGTATTGTTGTATACGATGTTAGGGTAAAAAAAAAAAAGAGTCTCTTAGGAAGACACTGTACGAGTGTCTACGCACTCACCCGCGACGTCAAAGAGAAAACCCGACTGGTTGGTATGTTGCATAGCAATGAGGCTTCCGACGACGCTGTGGAGTTTCCAGAGCTATTGATTTCTGTGCGAAGTCAGTGACTCAGCTCCGGACATTTAAATTTCTCTGCTTCTAAAGAAATTCAAATGAAGGCAAAGTTATTATATTTATCTAAATTCCTTAACAACTAAACTAAAGGCTGTTTTTAAGGTATTGATAATCTAATCAAAATATCGAGAGCGACATCGACCATATCAAATTAAATTGAATAGTGTAAGGAACAGAACACTACGTATCTACACCTTTTTCGTGTTTATCTATGACTATACCATAAGCCTAAATACAATGTTTTTTTTTGGATTCTGGCTTATATATATATATATATATATATACATGCGGTGTAGGCAATATTATGCTGGAGCAGCTTGCATGGCTTTATTCATATTTCACGATAGCTGAGTCGGATGTTACTCGCTTTACAAATTACCCTGGCAACAATACGAATCAATAATGGCACTCCATGAACAGTTCAGCTTTCGTCTAAAGAACTAAAACCATATTCTTGAGTATTTTAGAGTTCCTTCCCTAGTTCCTCCTCTTCTAGTTCCTGTGAAGTGTCGTAAAGTTACTACAATGTTGAGTCACCCTCTTGTAAAAACTGTAAGTAAGTACTTGAATAGCAAAACACTAGAATCAGCAACTTGTTTAAGGTACAACCCATCGTCTCAAGTCATTTCATAAGTAGGCCAGAGGCTGACTCTACGTGGCCCTTCTGCCACTACCATCAGTCTCAGATTTATTACAGTTGTATACACATGCTAGATTCCTAGCTACATATCATAAGGTACTATTCGAAAATGCCCTATCTGGCAATTCTAATTTAAAAGAATCCTTCAAAAATTCACGTCTTAAATGAAAAGTAAATGTATTTTCGACACCCTCAATAGCTGCATTTTGTCGTGATCAAAACGCTGTTGAAACAGCCCAGGACGTTTGCCTTGTGTATAGTAAAAAAAAATGCTCAAAGGAGGTTTGCCAAGTCCGAAAATGGTATCCGTAGAAGGTAGAAAATGGCCCCGCTCCAATCGATGGTCTGAAAGAAGGCGGTCGACAAACAACGCGATTTGGTCAAGAAGATGAGTTACAGACGTCGTTGGTCACCTTGAATCTTTTAGAGACTTAGTTTGGTATGTCACGAATTTTCTTAACCAGAAATTACGGTTTAACGTTACGTCTCATTATCCCGACATCGACCATCACGCGGCCACAATGACCGATCTTTATACAGAAATGTTATCGAGGATGCTACAATTCAAAATAGGTCGCTCTAGGATAGAAGCCAAAGCCCAAGATTCAATAAGGTCTTCGTTGACAAAAAATAATGCTTTATGTTTGGTGGGGCTGCAAGGACCTGATTCACTGAGAATTGCGTTTATTTGCCCAAATTGCATTGAGATCACTGGCCTATCCGAAATAAGGGCCGGACAAACGAGGTCAGGTCACCCTGCTTTATGACAATGCGAGGCCTTACACAGTGACGATCGACAAACCTCTCCTTCTGAACTTCGAATGGGAGGTTTTATTACCCATACCATATTCGCTAGATTTTGCATTGACAGATTTTCACGTTTTACGTTTACGGGCAAACGCTACTTTGTGGCGTATGGTATTTTGCTGTAGTTTTTTTTTTTTTTTTTTATTTTTTGTGTTTTAAGTGGTATTGACATTTTGCGATCCGGAAAAGCTATACATCGCACTCTGCAGTGATATATTGGGTGAAGCTTTTTTGATTGTCAAAAGCAAATAGAAACCACACCGATTTAAAGCTTCTATTTTTGTATAGTAGAGCGGCTAGGCATGTACGATAATTAGTAACATTAGAAGATTATGTACTCTAATTAACGAACGAAGAGAAGGTCCCTTCAATCCTGACACGTTTTGCCTTCTACAAGCGCAAAAGAGGTTATCGTAGTATCGTTTCTTATGAGATGTAATACACTGGTGTCAATCAGTCCAATACAATGCCCTTTCAAGCCTCGAAACGTGAATATTCAGAACATGCGAACAGGAGGCTTAAGCAAAAGCTGCTTAAGGGCAAGGATATAGATGTTCCATTTTTATGATTTATGATGTACTGCTTGATAATGCATAGTACTATATTAAAGGCAAGACCCTTTCATTTTTATTAATGTTGCCTTTCGGCCTCTACATCAGCTTTCACAGGGCCAACTACAAGTAGCGTTATACATCGTTATAACAACAGCAATTAGCAGTAAATATTAGTGAAGGAAGTTTTCCCGAAGCCAAGTTAGTAGAAATGGTCAGCACTACAAGTCTCACGATAGCTGAGGTTGTTACCGTAACTTACTTCATTATCTCCCCAACAATTTTTTATTCCTCAACTCAAAACGAATAGAAGTCAGACGATAGTGAACACACGAACATCGAACAAACACCAAACGGTATTATTTCATATTTGTTTGATAAGGCTAATTTCAAAAGGCATCGTTGTATGCTCGCCCGCAACGAGCGAAAGTATTATACATTTGGCTTTATATAATATAGTAATAGTCCAGGGTCGGGGTTGTAAACTTCAATCCGTGACCTCCATTATACAACCTAGGCGTTATGTGGTACCGTCAGTTTCGTCCACGGTACACTGAAGGATAACTCTGTAGCTAGGTGTACTTAGTGTAGCCCATACAGGTAGATATCGTTCATGTGGCTGGCGTGCTCAAGTCTTCAACACGGCAACGCTCCCCATTGAGACAAACAATTGATCATTTTTACAATACATTTTATACATAAGTTATTACAATAATTAGATTCAGATTTAATTTAGGTGAGATGAACTTTGTACAAGCTTGTTTTGCATGCCAAAGAATCATGTGCGTTCATCATGTAAGACCCTTGATATCAATCGAAGACGATGTACTCATGGTCATTGTCACCATTAGATACCATTGTGTTATCACTATTTCAGTCATGTATTAATATTTAAGGGCCTTGCGAATATTTAATGTTCGCTAGTTTCCCTTAATATATAAAACTACTCATCTTATATAGATATACGTTAGTGTTAGCATGAAAGCGGAATGCGAGGACTTACTAAATTTATTAAATAGTTAGCATGGCCGCCTATTGCAAAAGGAAACCTATAATGAATGAATTATCAAGGATACTCTCGGCCTGGCGGACGTGTTGAGAGAAAGCAAATTTCATCCTATTATTATTTATACGGCAGTACGGCCGTATGTAATAGTTTGTTTCCCTGTAAGGTTGATCATTACTTGTGCTGTCGTTGTTTAGATATTTTTAGTAGATCGCGTTCGATACGGATGTGATTGATGGACATTTGTGTGAATTACTTAGCTATTTACTATAATAAGGCACTGACTATCACTTATCTAGTTTATGGTCCTACAGTGACTAAATTCATACTCTCATCATTGCATTCGAATGTTTGCTACCTTATTTCATTGCGCGGCCTCGAACGTTACAACGTTGCAGGCATCACGGGCAACCCCACGATTCGCGAATCGTAATGTTGCCGATCTTTATGAAGTTCAACAGGCCTTTAAGCAGGCACATCGGTTTCAGCTTTTCTTCGGCTCGTATATAGGAGTACGCAGTGTATAAATTTAGAACAGCATTTGACCTGATGACGGCAAGGAAAACAACAAACTTAAGGCGTCTATAATTCTTCTCCGCTATAGCAGAGCCTAAAATAAAGCTTAGGCAATACTTCAGATTCTCGCGGTAGTTTCAATATTACGCTGAGGAGCAAGGCAAATAATATTACTGAAGTGCTGTAGCACCTTCAGGCTCAATAAAACTATCCTCTCCGCGTTATTGTATTGCAATACTGTGTAAATTGAGGAAGAAGGTATACGCATCGTCTAAAGTTATATGTTTCAAAATACATTATCTACATCTGTTAAGCACTCGCGTAACTTTAGCTGATATCTGCAAGTTACGTCACATCCTTTACTTAACTAACCTTAATCATGCTATTGACTGTTGCTGTATTGAAATATATTCATCATTTAGGGTTTCTCTGCACATTTTTCTCTCGCTGTGCCTTAAAGACAGCAGGCAAAATAAACCATATACACTTTAAAAGGCCTTACGCCTTTCAACCCAACAACTGAAAAATAGTTAATCGACAGGAAACTGAAATCATTGCTTCTTTCTCTCGGTATTTTATTACTGTGTTCGTATTCCAGCTATGCGCTTGGGTCATTCTCGTTTTTCTCGTGTGACGGCGACAACTGGAGCAGACTTTAGGTAAAAAAAAAAAAACGCCTAGCTTACATCGGAATAACTTTTGAGCTGTGTTTATGTAATTTGAAAAACTCAATTGTCTATGTGATCGATAACCTAGCTTCCGCCAGAAAGTAAAAACGACTATTATTGTCCCAATGTAACACCAGAACCTCTGCTGAGAAAACTACATGGTATGACCTCAACTAGGTTTAGGGCAAAATACGTTTTCGTAGCATCTATTCATCGGGTTTTTTTTTTCGTAAAGAGATATAGCGGGTGCTAGAGTTAGAAGTTCGATGTTTTATTAGTAACGCATCAAATTAGAACGATCGTTGATTCATCTTAAAAAATGCCAACATACGTTTGCCACGGTACAGCTTTTTGCATTTACTGTACAACGAGTGCAATGTTATCAAGCCATCCCGCCTAGGTCTGCCTATCCAGTTTCCACAGCGACCACTATAAACTTTATCCGCTTCTAGAGCGTGCTTTTCTGTCCTGAAATGTTGCGGCCGTTTGAGGGTGCGGCAAGGCTTTGAGTATGCTCTACGCTATAGATCATGGATGTCTGTCTGCTCTTAGGTAAAAGGCAGGCCTATTTCGTTTATCAAAGGAGCAGGTCACGGGATTTTATTTGGCCAGCTTGGCATCAGCACAGTCTTCTCTATAAATCCGTTGGAGAATGTTCTATCCGCATAATGTGATGTTATTCTCTATTCGGCTTCAACTGCCGCACGTTTCTTGTAAAGGATCCAGGCAATCATCCAGCCCAGCCAAGCATCAGTCTGTCCTTAAATGTCCTACAGAAGGAACGAGGGAGATGTAGAGAGACGCCAATATTACACCGTAACAAAGATGTTTTCTACTCAAACCTATATCCGGCACTATATATTTATATTTAGAATTTTTCCGCAGATGATGATTATACATCTAGGATTGACTGTGTAAAATATGTAAAAAAAAAAAGTACATAAATGGGTGACAATAAATTACAAAAATATTTATAAAGGGGTACTTATAATATTATGGCAAAAAAACGTCATGAATATTGTTCATATAGAAACTTATTGCATTCGTCTAAAATATGTTTGCGAGTCGATGTTTCTGACCAACATTTGTGTTCCTTATTACACGCGACCGAGGCCTCCAATATACCCATGCGTATTCATGATATACAGTCCTTTATGTCATTTTTACAAACAAAAAAAAACAAATTCAGAGTTGACAAACTGACATTAGAAAAACTCCATGCGCCATCTGAGTGGCAAAAATTCTCTACATCGACAATGAGACGACTACCAGTCAGCATACTGGTAATATATAAGCGAAATAATGAAACATTTTCTATTTCGTTGATTTTCTACAAAGAAAATTCTGTTGCTGGGTAGCAATTTTTGCGGTGGCAACGTTAGTCAGTATACGATACACCGATGTATTAAGATTAAACGTTTGACAAGCTTCTGGCAATTTTGCCAACTGGAAGACTCATCAGGAAATCACACACATCATCCGTGTTAGCGCGTTATTCAAAAGTGCATGCCCACGTAGTATCGATGTACGCAAGGTCACGTTTTCGTTGTGTGGTCCTGCTTCTGCTACTACTCTCGCTAAGGAAGTCATCTCTATTACTGAGGGTATTTCTGTGAAGAGTCCGTTAATTGCCTTCTAAGCTAAACCAGTAATTAGAAATAATGAGCAAGAAAACAGTTAATCAATAGAACTAATAGACTAGAATAGCTACTGAATTTCGTTCTAGCGTCTGACAGAGGCAAAGCATCGCCATAGCTGCGGACAAGGGCAAAAGAAGGAACATACGAACACTTGCCCCGGTGCAGAGCAAACTGGTGCCCGCTAGTGCTGTGACACGCTCGCACACAACTTTGTAGGTGTAACGAATCAACGCATAGTTGTTTCGTTGGGAAAAGTCTGTTAGATCGTTGTTGGACGAAGCGTACGGCGTCATTTGGCAATCATCCTTTACCCAACAGCAAACAGTCGACCTGTACCGTCTACTTAGGAGATCTCAAAAGGCCCAACAACAAGTTCAAGCGAAGCTACCCAAGATTTCATGTCATGCACACCTGCAGAGGAATTACTTTGAAAATGATAAACGAATGTCAGATAAAAGAAATTGTTAGGTTAAGTAAAGCGTATTGGGTGCTGGTAGACTTTATATACAAGTTATGTACGTTTGTAGCTTCTAATCCGTCTAAGTTAACCCTTGCCTAAGCTGAATAAACCAATTTTAATTTAAAAAATAAAAAAAGTTTAATTCAAAAAATAACGTTACCGAATTGCACTGTGTATTATGCATCCCTGTAGTTTGTTGAGTAGAGACTGTATGGATAGCCCCACGACATTTCATGATTTTTTTTCAAGAGGTTTTAAACGTAAGCTCAGTCGAATGGCAGATGCATTGTGGGGTAATAGAAATGAAATAATGATACTTGCTATGTGTTTCCATTTCTGTTAACCCGTAAGTCGGTATTATGCCATAATGGGCATATTTGCTATTCGACCTTAAACCTTGTCATCTAGGTCTATGTAAGAAGCGATCCGCTACAAGATCACCAAAGATGGTATTCCTTGAACCGGCAAATATCCGCTCTGCTTTCTGCCTCGATTGCTCCTGCTCTCTTTTTTCCACAGAACTCCGGAGAGGAATTATTTTAGGATTCCGACAGTAAATTTGGTAGATTTAGTAACTGACGTACGGATGTCAACTTACGCGTGAATTTCCAATCCTTTACGTATTAGCTAGGGGCGTTTACAAGCCTCACTTGGATTTTTATCATGACACGTACCAGACTGCGCGGCAAATGCGGAACTCTAAAGTGATGCGCCTTAGTTGTTATCACAATGCTTTCCAAACTGGCGCAATTATTCAAGAAGTAACGTCTTACTTATATTGTGAATGTAGTTTGCAAAGAATGCATTTTCTAAGGGCGAACTTGGTGAACTGAAATCTTTTGAGGCAAATATATTGGATAAGTTCGCTAATTATCACATGAAATAAATCTAAAGAACGTTTATTTTCAAACTAAGAATAAACGAAAGCGGTCATTTTCGCTGATTGAATATCTATTGTTTAACTGTTGTGTGGTAGCCTGGCAATCATATCAACTCTGACCACTCCGCTTATTTTAGATCTGTTCATTTTTCAGCCTATGTTTTTTGTTTTCGCAGGGTTTCCATTGGCAGTGTCAGCTGCTGCGTCGGTAATGTGGCGGCCAACTGCCCCTCTAGCCGGAGCGCTTGCGTTTGCCCCTGCAGGCTTTGCATCGCTACTAGCAGCCCCCGCTCCAGCCTGCTCTTCACTTCTTGCCACCCAAGCGCCGCAAGCGCCAACACAATCGGCCCAACTCTTCCGTAGGACGACGCTTCCGTCGCAAAATAGCTACCGGTTCCGAGCCGAAAGGTTAGTTTTCAGGGAGAACTCATCACAATGTGGTCCTACCCAGCCGTGAGTGTGCCCTTAGACAGCCAAGCGGAAAGTTTGATGCTATTTATATGTAGGAAAGGAATATAACAATGATTGTCCATTTTCCAGTTTTCGGTCTTAAGAGCTACGGTTTTCGAGTAATGTAGCTTTATTAGGTGTACGTTCCTTGAAGAATAAATTCAATCGCAACTTCGTTGTTGCGAAGAAGAAGAAGGTAAGAAGACCTTATCAGTTGATTGAAGATAGTTCTGGCGCATTGATTATTTCCCTTCGTAAAGAAAATATACATTTGATATATTTTGCTAAAGTCATACCGTTAATTTGATCTTGTACGCTATGAACTAAATGCATATAGCTCGACAGAAATAAGAATGCCGCGACGGCGATGTGTGGAGGAACTGGAAGAAAACTGTCTGTTTAAAGGCAGATGTGGGCTACTCGTTCGGTGGAGATCCCCATCTCCCGACTCTATTACTATAAAGGTTTTCTGAGGCGAATCGTTCAGGCGACGCGACCCGTTCAAACCTATACTATAATAAAGAGACGGCAAACGGAAGTGGGTCTATGACGGGGGGTAGCATAAGAAAGGGCGAACCCTACGCCGTACTAGTGGCAGTAACACTTATCAAGAAAAACACCTCGTAACCACTTTGGAGAAAAGAGGAGGATCATACTCCTGATTAGCAGCAGCAAGCAGGACCGTAACATCTTGACGACGTAGAGTGAGCGATAGTGCGACCTATTTAGGTTAATATCGGCCCTAATTGTGGGTTAGAAAACCAGCTGATTTACACTGCTGGATAGTCTGTAGTGCCACCCTTAGGGGTTCCTTGTCACACGTTGCATAGTTATACTAGTTTTGCTTCACACCCTTAAGTGTGAAAGTTAAGGTAAGGTGGTTTGCTAATCCTTTCTCATTTTTTGTTTCTCTAACTTTACGAATAATAATGCAAGCAGAGCTATAGGAGACATCTTGAATATAACAAATTCATTGGAGAACCAATGTCTACCAGCACACTACTTGTTTTGAGGAATGGTTATGCGAGAGTCGGTTGAAAAGACAGCCAGCGGAGAAGTGTCCGGGTGAAACTTGGCAAAATTACAGTAAAGAGTTGAGTGATAACTTCAGGTCTGTGAAGCAACGTCTAAAATCTAAACAGGGGGGTTTTGACTACTGACCTAGCAACCAGATTAGTGAAGGCTTTCGTGCTCTTTAGTACTGCTGCTTCGTTAACTTACGTCGAAATTCTATCTTGGTTGGGGCTCATATACATATATATATATATATAGAGGAATTACTAACAGTTTACTTTTTTTTTGGCTGATTAGGTATAGCATGGTTGGACGCCAGCTGTTGAATATCCTACCTTAATTGCTCGAACTTCATTGCAAGCTGTAAGCTAAATGATGTCGATCCAGCTTCAATGCCAATCCACATTAAACCTAGATACGTATATACCGTTTCCGATTATTTTCAACGAGTAAACGCCTACATAGATGCGCTGCATTTAAAATCTGTTTAAGAGCGTGAATTTGACATAGTGGAACTGTCCGGCTGAACTCTGATCACCGTTTGATTTTAGAAATTTAGATGGTTGCTCGAGCGACCATTGATGAAATCATCGCTCTTCGTCTTCGACGGGATCATGTACGCAGCTATCTACGCTCCATCGCAGCTATCCTCCTTTCATTTAATCGTACTAATCATACTCGCTTGCTACCACAACGTTGCTTGATTTGGTCATCAATATTAGCCAAGGACACAATACCGCCGCGTCCGTTCTCTAGTGGATACTCTAATGAAGTAAAAGACGTAACAAAACATTCACCTGTGCTTACGTCATATGGGTCGATCTTCAATTCGCTAATGATACACTCATATAATAATAATAATAAACACGTCATGGAGTGCTACTTATTCGAATGAAACAGCGTCACCCTAGATACTGAACGGTACAGAATAGAAATAAAAAAAAAAAAAGATATTTTCAATTTAGAATTAACAACACACGTTCGCTTTGGTTAAATCTTATAAAATACCATACCTCGATAATATTTATTATTATTAGAAATTGTTATTAGAAAAGTAGTGTATCCTGATTGGAACGTTATGGGACTAGGCAATTGTCGAGAGCGTCATGATAAGGTACTTATAGATATCGGGCAGCTAAATCTATTTTATCAACGCCTGCCCGAACTACGCTATAGCTCAAGAGTATACCCACAAAGAAATTTGTCAATAACCTACATTTAAAAGAAGCTTTATAGCTTTCTCTTCTAGTTTTGGGTAAAGGCGGCTTCAGAAGAAGACGTTACGATTGATGTTATAGTCTCAGAGGTCATCAGAACTTTAATATCTCATTCTGTCCGTACGGGTCTACAGTTCCATTAGACACTGGCCTGTGCTATTCATTCATTTTTTTTGCTCGCGATTTTACTCTTTTTTTTTTCTGTCTGTTTATTTGAAAACGAAGCAGCATGTCTGCAGACGCGATATTCTTCCAACGATTTCCCAAGTAACATGGCAGAGAACCGATATCCTGATTGGCTCGCCATCTAAACAAGTACTGTCTAAACTGGCCTATCCTACTTCTGGACACAATAAGCAATGCAGCGACAGAAAAAATCAAGACTTAGTCATTTGCAGGAAACAGCACGCCGACCGTATTACCGGACGGTAAAAGTAGATCGGCAAATTACGAACAAGAACGTCGAGTTGACTAGATAGCTCAGTTTAAGAAAAGAAAAAAGAAGAAATTGGGAACCTCGTAATTACAAAGACGATCGTCGGCCTAGGCGAGCCTAGCAGGACGTAATGCCGGGCCGACGAATGTTCACAGGTAACAACGATGTCTTAGTGAATTGCTAGCTGCTGCCAGTCACTAGAGTCAAGCAAATTTCTTCGTTTTGACGTTTTGGACTATTTTTTTTTTTTTTGTATATTTTGCGTTTCCTTCCATTGCTGCTAATTTCTACTTTTTCTACGCCATAACGCAAACTTTTTGCATTTTCCACCATCTTCTCGAAAACTTCTACTGTTTGGTTTTACCTTTACAAAAGACTTTACGGTCTCTTTGTTTGCCATTGACTGCTATAGTCTAATTTACTGCCTGACAATTAGGGAGATGAGAAGGGACCGCGATCTCATTGTGGGCTTACAGCATCTTTTGCTGCTGTACATTCCAAACGGCACTTGACCCATTCATAGTGCTTTGACGGTGCATACCCATTCAGCATATTCAAACTGCCTCCTTCCTGAAGTTTCACGATTTGTCTGATTTAAGCCCGATTGGGGCTTCCGTTGCTGGCAGTCATAACCTTGCTGAGATTAGTGGTTAGAAACGAGTCAACAAATCCTTCTCTTTTGCTTGTTTCGATCGTAGTACCGTAATAAAAGAGGCGCTAAAATGTATTTTGTAAGAAATTCATAATTTAAAAGATTTAACTTGAACATTCTCAAGTTGTCAAACACGTATGAAAAAAGCGGTTGTGAAAATGTCTGATCGGAAAGCCTATGTGTGTGTGTGTGTGTGTGTGTCTGTGTGTGTGTCAGATCGAATAGAAAAACATAATGAGACCTGAAGGGATGAGCCACGTTTGCTAGACGGCTTCGGTTGAAATTTACATTCATTTGATTTCTATTACTAATGTACGTTCACAGCTTAAATGTGACGCATTAGATCTGTACATGTATCAGCACGTATCCACAGCAGTATGCTGGTTTATGATACCGTTGACGCCTATTCCTTCGTCCATAGGGTTTTAGCGTAATCATGGTCAAATAGGCTCATATATTTCATGGATGCATCCAGCCTAAAGGCTACTTGTATGTGCCGTTAATTAGAGGAAGTTGTTAATGAAACACGCTTTTCTCTCTAACATTTGCTGAGTTTTTGTTCACACGGAACTTAGAGTTAACTTTAAGCTTGGGTGCTTTCTTTGTTTAGAAATAGCACGGAGAACCACTACGCCTTGTAACTGTTGCGATGCTATAGAAAGATTATGTACTGCGCTAACGAGTGCTCGACGCCAATAGCGAATCTAGACAGCAGTTTTCTTTTAGTAAAATTATTTCAGTGTGTTTTTGGCACACACACACACACACACACACATAGGGATATTTTTTTTTAACCTAAAGCTCATTATAGACAAGCAGAAATATATAGAACATACTTGATTTCCTAACGAGGCACGAAGTTACGTGCAGGAAGTGATAGGGTCCGCCATGACATTTACTTTCGTTTGGCTGCTGCTGCTGTGCCGATTAAAAGAATAGAGGCCCAACAACATCTTAAAGGGCCGCATTGTAAATTCAGCTTGCTTACTCACGGGTTAGTGACTATCATTGATAGGGGACAACATATGGCAGAAAAGCCTGCGTCTTTATATAGTCTATATTACGCGTCAATTTCCCTTATTACTTCTTGTACCGTTCAAAAGTTTAGACTGGTAGTGGTATGCATTTTCCTCGAAACAAACTATTATCTTTCATATTTGACATTACGCAAATATTGTTCTTTGTTAGTTGAAAAAACAAAAAGCGTCTTTAAAGACTTGGTGCTTAACATGCTCGTGTCTTTATACAGTGTCGAACATTTAAAAACGGGCAATTTTTTATGAAGGCAAGGTCTTACGAAATCAATGAATGGCTCAGCTGGTCTTACTCCCCAGCATAGCCTCCGCTATCGGAAGCAAAATCTGTTTCTCACAGAATCGTCATTGAGGACATAATATGTAGTCGTTCTGAACATAAAATTTTACTTTTCACATAGAACACTGTGTCGATTTGGTCAAAAAGGAGAAAAAGCTATCCCAGGACACTACGAGTAGTTATTGCGCACTTGATTTTTTTGTGGCTCCTTATAAATGTGCTGCAGGGCATAAAAGCCGAAGAAAAATTTCGAGGGTTTGTAACGGTTCTCCCCTATACTTCTAAAACAAATCTCGCAAGATTTCACTTCGGTCTTCAGTTCTCACTATATTTAGCCAGAATGTCCATCGGACGTGACTCGGATGGCTGGCATCGACAAAATATCGAAGAGGCGGAGTGCTTATCGAGGAGAGGGGTAGGGCACATGAGAGGAAGGAATTGCGAGACTCCGGACGAGAAAGCGACACTATTACCCGTACGCGCTAGACTCTACTACAGTGAGTAGATTGGTCACAGTGCCGATACGAGGCGTGCATGGAAGAAACAGCCGCGATGGTAACATGGGCATAGAGCCGAAGGAGCTAACTGACTTCGGAGACGCGCCAGGAGTCGGCGGATGTCTTTGACATTCGTTGCCAGCCCTAGTCCTCAGTTTAAGTGAGTTGACAGCACACTCCGATGAACACTCTGCCGTAGCCGGTTAACTACTACCCTACCCCTGCACCACCTCCAGCGTTCAGAAATGTGACAAAAAAGGAGCAGTTCCGCTTACCCCGATGCAAGTCCGTTACCCTTGGCTAGCGTTAAGCGCAGCCGGAGGAAGCTGAGTCACCAATATGGACGCAATGCCAGTTGCAGCCGTACGACCACTACCTAACCTTTTTTTTCTGTAACCGCTGTAATCGGCTTCTAATGTATGCTTCTAGAAGTCGGTAATTGAGAATATAATATATGTATATAACGTATCACGCCGTACCCATGAGTTGACGTAAAGACCTGCTCATTATATATGCACGTTCGAACAAATGCTCTTCGTTCATTGCCAGTTAAAGTACTCATAAAATTACACAGTGCAGTAGTACTTAATTATGAGAAGAGGAAGTGAATCAAAGTTTTTCGCCACTTTAATAGCTTAATGACTTGCCGAGTGGCTTTGGTAAGTCCTTAAACAGTTCCGACTGACGACCAATGGTGACTTTCGTGGCTGACGAGCGGGAACGTAAGTTATAACGTTCCAATGCCGAAACGCCTGCCTAAAGCTTGGTATAACTTCTTCAACGCTATTTGATTATTAAACTAGCTTGCCAAAAGCAATAGTTACCGGTTTAAATAAATAAACAAGTGAACCAACCAGGTATGTATGCACAGTTTGTTTCCGTCACCTTTAGGCCCCATCGCCGACGATAGCTTCCTTTTACATCAACATCTATAGTTACACCTGCAGGCCGCAACCGTTCAGCGTCACTGGGAGACAGAATCGTACACAGCGTAGGTGAAAGTACCTTTATAGAGATCGTTTCATTGCTGCCTTTGCGGAAGAAGTATTCAAGAAGTGTTTGATAGAGAAGAATTGCTCACTTGCTAACGAAGACGAATGGATGATCAATTAATGTCAGTTTCTAATACATAACAGAAATGCAGCACATAGTACATACTAGATATTTCTGCGACTGCACCTATTTACCGCACGCATTGTGTGACGAGCAACCTACAGAGTATAATTAATTGTCTGCAGCTATTCCCATGGTCCCCGAAGCAATATGGCTACAGGCAAATACCTCGAGTGTTTGTAATATCGTCCAGTTACATAGGTTAGCAACAGTGAACACAGCAAATGCGTTAGCAGTTCGTGTGTCACTTTCTATATAACTGATTCGTAGTATTTAGTCTTTATATACCGATACTAGTAACATGTAGGCTGTTTGAAAGCCTTTAGTGGATTTGTCTTAAGCGCTAATTTTCCGCCAGCTGAACTTTCAAATACTATACTTTAGTTCACAGTGAAACGATCTACGACGATCTAGCGAGTTCCATTCGCGGCAGCCGTTAATCGATACCACCGCCAAAATGTACTGCTTCTGACTTTAGGCGACACTCCTCGGTTCCGCTATCTCCCTATGGTCCTTGTATTCCTGCAACTTATCAATTACTTTCTTTACATCATGGAAATAATAGAGTTTGCCGAACAGACCACACGCTATCCGGAAATAGAAAACCAATATACGAACGGTGATCGATCACAACACGCTTGAGTCTGCTATTCGAAGACGCGTATATACTTGACTTGTCTTGTATCGGCGAAGCATGAAGAGGACTTAGCTCGACTAGTACTTCGCACCAAAACGACAAAAAAATGAAAATACCCCCGTAAAAATACGATATCTTATATTTACTCACTTGACTGATCTGTTTCGAGCAGATGTAAAGTGGATCTTGGTTGCCTATCCAATAGGAATGACAAACCTTCCCGATCGCACTATTTAGCCGTACTTCATCTAACAGGTGCTCTGACGATAGATCACCAGAGGGCCGAAGCGAGGATGTTTACGCTAAAAACTGAGAACGAAGTTTCGAATTCTACAACCTGTAGATTGGCGGGCATCTGCAATTTTAGGTTTAAATTTAAATAACAAACGATAGATACAGTTTAAACTCTACATCCCTTCGCCGATACTACAGCTTAAGCGAGACCCCGGTTGAAAAATGTCACTCCTGTGCAAAAAAAGGATTATTCTGATATGGTATTTGCCTAAATCCAACTAGAGGTAGACGGTTCGGCAAACGATACCACAGCGGCGACGCGTGTGCCTACGAAACTTAAGGCGGCTTAATTTCAAAAGTGGGCGTAGACGCACCTCTTTTTTGCTAGGGGCCAGTCCACTGGTGTATCATGAATAGAATACCGAACGTGAATAACTTCTACATCTTCCACTTCAACCTCCAACGAGTATCGAAACGAAGTTTGTCGAACTTACAGCTGTCTAGTTCCTTGTGGACGTTTACGAAATCTCTATCGATTTAAATAATTTGAGTTTCCAGTGCCCATCAAGCTTCAGCATCTGCTGAATCGTTATAACAATGACCGAATGTAAGGCCAAACAGCGCATTAATATTATGATTTTCGAGACACGCCAAACTATGTAAAGCCACACTTTGAATCATTGAACGAGATAACGTCTGTAGATTTCAAGGCTTGCTCACCAAACTCTTTATTTTTTTTTTGCAAGCATCACTGTCAATGGATGAAGAGGTTGCGATAAAACATTTGGACGGATAAATTCCGGTTTGCCGGTTCCTCGTCGCCGCTTCACTACGATACCAGACGAAAGAAAAGCAAATGTCTGGTTAGAAGCCGGCACAACGACCGCCATCAGTATATGCATAAAAGTATATGTTATCCATACGAAATTCTTCAACACAAATTAGCTCGGGTGATTAGGCAAAAGCAATATTGCTGATTAAGTAAACAACCTAAAGTCTACTGCTCATTGGAGCAGCTCAGAAATCCATACTTGGTTAAAGGTCCGAGCAGTACAAAGCGTTATATGTTCGACCAAGTTTGTATCGGAAGTTAGTCATGTGGCGTAACAAAAGTTTAGCGGGCCTTAATAAACGATTCCATAGTGCACATGGCCTCTAGGCTTAGACCTGGAGGGAGCTATACAGCGGATTACCGTTGATTTGAAACGCCTGCTCACAACCTACGTCTCTAAGTGTTGTTAGTAGACTGATCGTTTAGCTGATGGCCCTGCTACCCTATCTTAAGACCGTTCATTAGACGCACGCTTGACTCGTCCTAAAGTAATCATGTCAACAGTTATTATTGTTGAAAATCGGCATGGTAGCTTTGGTAGTAGATGTGGTTATACCGCTAGTGTCAAAGTAATAGCTCCATCTTTAGAAGATGGCAAACGTGGCGGGAGAAGGATCAGAATCGGCCAAGGAGGGTGAGCAGTGACTGAAATTTCTTTCTGTTTGAATCGAGACGAAGAGGGAATATAGCTGTGGCTGCTGCCACTATTGTTGTTTTTGGTCATAGCCTGCGATGGGCGTGCCCCTAACCTCACAGATAAGACTATAAGCGAATGAGTCGCTCTGACTCTTCTTTTACTTACCCTTTTTTCAGGTCTTTTTTGCTACAGGGTCCTAGGGAGGGAGCAGTGCGAGGACTAGGGGTTACTGCAGAAAGGGTGATACCAAAAGGATGACTTTCTTTTGCCGCTGCTGTCCCCTTTTATAGCCATTGTCGGTCGCCTTTTTGCTTGTGGCTACCACCAGCGGAGTAAAAATGGGCAAGAAGGGGTGAATGAGCTGTAAGGAAACGGCGACGAATGGACGTAAGCGTATCGACAGTTCGGGGGATGGCCACCAGGCCATTTGTGTTTAGCGGAGAGTTAACCAACCATCATTCGAATGAGAGAGAGTTGCGAAAGAACCCTTGCCCAGCAGGCTCAATACTATTACATTATCTCTAACAGAAGAGCTTCAGCCATGACCATCTTAGCTTTTTGTCTAGAGAACTAAAGTAGTGCGACCCCTTCAGAAGCTATTCGTCTGTTTCACACAGTCGACCAATGAAGTAAATACATTGGCTCCTTTCTTTCAACTCTCCTAACTCATATCACCGGAAAACTACCGAAGCGCGCCGACGTGAGGTAGTTCTTTGGACGACCAGTTGAGAATGTTAACGGACCACGGATTGTTACTGGACAGGCGTGAAGGAAAGATAGCAAAGTTCGGCTCTTCCACTTGAAAAGTCTGGCTAGAGAAGTGCTTTAACTGTGTTGGCCGTGACCAGGCATGATTTTTTCTGGACTTCTGTTTTGCCTGCGAACGATCTGTAAGAGGCTCGACTAAGGGACGTCGACATCGCGGCTACCAGTCTTGATATGGACCGTAATTGTGATTTATGTATGGATTGTAAAGCTCACAAAATTGATTTCATTGGCTATGTCTGTATTAACAAAATGAAGCAAACTTTTCAATTTGCTGAAAGCAGTATGAAGATTCAGTTACAGAGAAGCAGTACGAAAATTACATTAGTATTTCTTCATTGATGGCAACACGCGGCCCCTGAACCCTGTCGGCGCATAACTGAAACCAAATTTAATCGTCTGGCTTGTTAGTGACAGGTATTAACGCCGTTGCAACGTGCTCTAAACATTTCAATATATTTATGTGCAAAAAGATTCTTGAGTTAAAGATGCCATACCTCTAAAATTAAAAATGTAAAGCTAGCTTTCCGTAAAAGCGCATTAATATTGTGTTTCTTCCACATATTGTTAAATATAGAGTCCGTTGGAGATAACTGGAAACATGATAATCCGATTAGTATCGGCCGAATATTCTCCTGCCGAGTCCTTCTACAATCCGTCTTACTCTCTCTCTTTTGGCTAGCCCAAATCTATTCTCCTTGTAACGTATTGTTCATAATCAAGCGCCTGGCAGCACCAGCGGAACTGGTTATAGTGAACAGCCGCTACCTCCTCAGTAGTTTCATTACCTGCTTTCTGTTGAGGGTCTAGTATCGTTGGGCGCTGACTATCCGAACGCCCAACTTCAGCTTTTGTAGCTTCTTTGAATCGGGTGAACCAACGCTCATCGTGGCTCATTCTTGCGGCTTCCCTCGCTCTTGTCTAAGTTGGCTCTCGACTCTTCGATGGTTCCATGCTGCACACTCTTTCAACATTGTGGTCTACTTGCAAAGGCGATGCAAACTTGGCCTTAAATATAATCGGCGCCCCTGCTTTTTCTTCGGCATGTACAGGCTTGTTCTTGCTCCCGTTCTTGGTTTCGACATCATCGACCCGTTATATGTTCTCCTATTTATGTTACTTTTCCTCTTCGGCGTACGCCTGTACAGCCGCTGTTTCTGCCCCTTCTGGCGCCGCCCTTTCCCAAAGTGTCGCAAGCTTTTCCGTTGCTATCCTCGACCCCAGCCAGCCGATTCCCTCCATCTCTTTTCCGCCGCAGTCTTGCCTGCCGAAGCCTCCGAATCGTTTCCATCGTCGCTTGGCACGGTCTATGGCAAACGAGCTAGCTGACTGTCGACGCATGCGGCCGCGGTAACACAGAGCTGAGAGCATCTCAAAGCCTCGCTCTGACCGGCGCCCTTCGATCGGATGCAGCAGTTGTAACGACGTCTTTGCTTCACGGGATCGAAAGGAAGGGCCGAACGGGATCTAAGGCCTAGTGCAAACGGGTACGGCGAAAGGGCTCGAACGGCGAGGGCAACACTGGAAGAGGAACAAACAGTCTAGTGGAAAAGGACTCCACTACTAAGCTCAACATTGAACCTTGCTAACAGGGAAAGGAGGAGGGGGTTAGGCGAGGACGGCCACATATCTCGAGCTATAAACGCCATTAACTTGTTAGCTAGCCGCTCACGTCCCCCATGCCCCCGGAGCAAACTTGCTTTACGACCACGAAAAGTGCCGCGTGCAGTAACCGACCTAGTAGAAAGCGGCTACAGTCGAAGAATACTGTGGTAGAAGTGATAGTAATAAGTGAACGATGCAAGCCTATATTTTCGGTGTCGTAGCTGGCAGAATGAGGCGTATTTAAAGTAGAAGAGAAATTAGGAAAAAGAGCGAAGCTGGCGCGAGAAAGCAGCGGCTGGGTAAATAAGCTTGCGCAGGCTTATTGTCTCCGCCGAACATTCCGGTAGAGTAAGAGAAGAGACACTATAGCAAGCCACACGCCTCGTTCACTGCTCTGGAGCAGTCGGCTTAGTCTGTCTTCGCTCGCAGTGGACTATTATGGACGTATTAAAATATGTTTATAAAAGACCATGCGATAAGACTGATTCGGGCACAAACAGTGATATATGCTGTTGTCACAGTACTTCAGTTGTTTAAATTTTATTATGGTGATGATCATAGACATTCCGGTACCTAACTTGCATTTGTGTTGTTCTCTGAACTTTTTCGAATCAGTTCCAACAACATGCTTGCTTAAGAAACTCAGTAATTTCTGTAGATTCAGATAACCGATAACCAATTTTGCTCCAAGCAACTACAGTTTTTTCGAATATAGACACAAATAATTCATGACTCCTGCTCCTTCACTCCAGATGGACGCCCTACTCAACATCATCGCCAAAAGGCACAAAGCCGGCGACGCCATCACCGGGAGCAACTTCTTCAACGCCTCCACAAGAACCAGTTGAGGCGCCGGCAGTTGAGGATGATGCTCTGATGGAGCCGGCACCACCAGTGCCAGACTGCCAGCCTGCTGCGATACCAATTTCCGATTCTAACGTAAGTTGTCAACCGCAAGGAACTTCACCAACAACTAATGAAGCGCAATCGCCCATCCAGCCTTCTAATCACACCTCAAACGGTAAGTAATAACACACTTCTACATTCACCGTATTCATGTTAACAGGTTCAGTAATGTATACGTACAAGATAAGGCATTTAGAATAGGGCTAATTTTTACGGGGTGTTTGTCACAGCGGACATGCGTTCAGTCGCTATTCTTGGCACCAAAAAAGCCAGTTCTTTCGAGAACATAGAGCAAAGCGAGGAACACCAAGCCGCCCGTAATGAGGGACAGTGCGTCATTTTCGGAAGTCGACCGACTGTTAGCTATTATCGAGAGATTTCACGTAAGACGAACCTCCACCGACATTTTAAACTTTCTTCTTTGTCCGAAATCGACAGTTCTCTGTTATGACAGTGTTTAAAAAATCCGGGGAAGATTTTCGAGAGGCAAATTGAAAAATTCTCAGTTGCGTTTACATTCAACGGATTAGAAAATTTATTAAAATGTCATAAAAAAAACTGTTGTAGGTATATTTAGAAATTAACGGTTGTTCTTAAGAGAAAAATATCAATTGCAATTGCAATGAACGCATTATCGTTGAAATATCTAGACTTATATAAGTGTGGTCCTTTGCCGCATGCAGAATGCTAACATGCAATGCTCTTCTGAAAGAGAGGCGAGCATTTTAACGTATTAGTAGTACCGTATTATAATTACACCAAAGTAAGTTGTAGAATAATAGGATTCAGGAAATCAAGAGGTACTCTATTGTAGAATAATGTCTTACCTAATCACAACGAAAGGCCTCTACGGGCCCTCCTGGATAGCTGATAGGATCAGCTGATTCATCACTAACATACTTTTAGAATGAGATTACTTTTGAGCGCTTAGTAAGAAAAAAAAAGTCAGGGTTTTTGAATTCTTGCAAGGGTTCTAATTAGTAAGAGGCTTCAGTAGGTTTGCCAGTAATCGCATGGCCAGTCATCGATATAATAGTAAACTTAAGATAAGGTCAGAAGATAAGTTACAGAACGCATTTTGCTAATCTACATTTAGATGAACATATTAGTTTAGTCTCAGAAGAAACGCATTTACTTTTTGTTCATAGTTGCCTCTTCCGCAAAGCCTTACGAAACGCAACTTATCACCTATACCGGTCCACTTTAGTGTGCACAAATACAATATCTATTTGCCGATTGGCTTTCACTTACGCGCACTACCCCTGCGGTGTCCTGTGGAGGCTACAACCTCTATGAGTTTAACTGGTTGACTTTTCATGATAATTTTTCCCGGTCAGTCCCTCAACATAATTACCGAAGTGAGATTGTAAAGAGATTTTGTTATTGAACTTGATAACTGCGCCTTAATAGAAAGACAAAGTGCAGTACGCGCACGGCCTTTCGAAAAATGGGATCAGTAATCACAGACGCTTATGTCTGCTATATCGACATCGACCAGAAAGCGAGCGGAAACGATACGTGGTTTCGAATACCCTATATCAGCTACATTGAGGAGTGTGTAGTTCGTCGGATGGCAGGAGGGGCGTGGGGTGGGAGGCGTGAGTGGTATGTACTGTATTCTCCATACGATGCGTACGTATATTTTGTACGAAGTGCCTCGGGCAATATTTTCGATTAATTGCCACAGAACTCTTCATCAAAGCCTTTGTCTTCAGCGTGGCCTAAGTCGACCCCGCGTATCAGCCAGCCCCTACATAAACGCACCACTATGGAGGCGAATTTTTTTAACCCACCGAACTTGGATTTTATTAAGTAACTTACCTCTCTTACGACTCCTTTCTGCAGCTTCGCGTTGCCTGGCAGCATCTTCTAGCAGTAACTCCTTGATAGCATTCTGACGGTTTCCTGGGTCAATAGGAGTTAACTACGATTTCCGTTCCTATGTACACGCAAATAACCTGCTACACGCTGTGGCAAATTTTAGACCGCAAAAGATCACCCCAAAGTACGATCATTACGTTTACGAACAAATGCGGTTAACTGCTTTGTGAAAGAAACGTACAATACGGAACTCTAAATAAGCAAGAGGAAACTCTACCCGAAGTTTTATCTGTTCCCAATGAACCGAAAATGCATATTTACGTATTAATACGAGAGCGACATCCGTACTAACAAAGATAAAAATGTAAATTGCTCAGCAGTTAAGTATTAGTCTAGGGCTATTAGCGCCTATTTTTCATTGTGCCTTACTATTAGACAAATGTGAATACACATACACTTGAAACGTAAAACGTCGTGCTGGAAAAATACAAACAAGATGAACGTGCTCAAAATGCATAAGATTAGACCCGAAGGCCTAGACTGAAGCGATAAGTTTGGTCTCGACTAATTAAAATGAGAATTCGCACTACGTAGATTGACGAAGATATCTGCATAGTTATTGATACTGGTACCCAGTTATCTGGACTGAAAAACGGCAAGCCGTTCTTTCGTGGGTTCTACGGTGAACCTCTCCGCTGGCAAAGATGGATAACAACAGGCTGTTCAACCTTCTGCCTGCCATTTCGAAGTAGAACGGCCTATTGCTGCTTCTGCTGCATTTTCCACTCTTTGAGAGGAACAGACCGACTGGGTCCAATGATAGTACGCGCTAAAGGGTGCGAGGCAAGGGCGAAACAACGAAAATGGCAGCAAAACTAGCAGAAAAATAGGACATGAAGAAAATGAAAGAGACAGTAATAAAGGGCCATTCGGAAAACGAGCGCAGAGTGAGCTTCGGCTGCTGTTTCTGCTGATTTCGGCCTATTCGTTGGTCTCTCAACGGTAGGAGGCAATTTTCCATAATGCTTTTACAGAGAATTCTTCACTATACGCCTTCTTCGCCTGGTGACTGGTTCCGCCATGTTAGGCGGAGGCCACGGGGGGGGGAGGGGGGGTTATTGCGGTGGATTGTGCTGGCGGCAGCAATTGCGGTCGTAGCACCGGTGATGCTGAGGGCGACGGGAGCTGAGTGTGACAGGGAGATCGCCTAGATGATGCCGAGCATCGCTTGCTGTTTGTCATCTTGCCCCCGTCCCTGTTTTTCACTACCCCGTCGTACTCGAAAAAATAGAAAGGGACGAGACTTAAACAAACGACAAGCACAATAGCAGTAACAAGGCGACCAATTTTCTTGACAACAGCTCCACACAAATTGAATTATTAAGCCTTTCTTGCTACAGCAACTTAATTTTAGTGAGTTTTCGGCTGTCTGATGTTAAGGGAGTTCCTGATTCCGATCACTATATCGTCGTTCTATCGCGTGTATTATTAGTGTGCCCGTTCCCCCTTGCAATGCTCCTTCCACCAGAATCGTCTCTAAGCTACCCGTTTATTATTAAGTTGGAAAATCCTCTGGCATATAATTACATTTGAACAATATACGCATACTAAGAAACCGATAAAACGGCTATAGTGTTTTTATTGATGATAAAATGGTAATAACGAAGTTCGAGTAAATTTTAAAATATTCTTTTCCTTGAACCCGGCTTCTTTATGTGCTTCACGTACATAATGAAACAGAAGAATCAGAAGTGCTCTGCAATTACTAGCTAGCTTGATCTCTTACGCTGATCAATCCCCTGACCCACTGGGGTGCCGTTCATTGAAGTTGTAAATTCAGCAATAGGTTATTCGTACTTGCATAAACACCTAGCCGACTTTTTATTGGCTTAAAGGCTTCTTTAAGATGGCGTAATGTATTAAGGAAATGCACCGGTGAGTCACCAGTATAAAGTATAATGGAGGATCCTTCTTTGCTTGTCGATTGGACAAGTTAAAGTGTGCGGGGGTTTTTACTTAGCAACCCAAATTACGGCTTCACTTCACGCGCGGTTAACCATGAAGGGGTTTAGCAAGAATCACTCTTAGTATTCGACAACTGTGAAATAACTATAGCATATATATAAAAATAAGTCTATGGTTATTAGAGAGCTCTTCGATACAAACATCAAGCATGCTTTCATATTACGAGTTTAATGGTCAACATATGCGGAATCGATGTATCCACAATAAACCGACTAGCGGAAATAGATCAAAAAGGCTGTTCTGATATGAGTTAATGATGATCAACTTACATAATACCGAGGTTTCAGCATAAATGGGCTCTTTCTGATTTGCCCACTTTTTCGACCAACTCTCACTTAAACAAATATCTCACAAATTTTTCTTTCCATAGGTGCCAAAACGTTACGTTTTCCCGAATCTCTTTTTTTAATCGTATCAATGTTATCGGCGATTTTCAGTTCAGCAGTCGTTGCGCGATGTTCTTTAGATGTCAGTTTCCTGTTCTGACTAAGGGGCATCTTATGACACTTTATGATCTGTACAATACGTAGTGAAAGCTAAATGCCGAGAGGTTGTTGTAGCAAAGACCGAATCAACGAAATAATAATTGTGCATCCCTTTTTTACCCTGTAAAGTACGTTTTCCCACGTATCTGTCGTCTGTTGTCGGAACCAATAAGTCCGTTTTATTGTTGCCCTCGGTCCTGATGCGGTAAACAAAACTGCCTATGTAACGACCACCGTCCATCTTGCGATGTCGGCCGTATCTGTAACACAGATAGCCTTATGCCGTTGTCATTACGTAAACCTCGTACGCTTTATTCGAAATTGACCGCCAATCTGCTTGACTCTGCTATGTTGTGGGTCCTCAGTCGAGAGGAAGTCAGTACATAAGATAACTCAGGATTAGGACGAAAGGCAAAAGAACTTGCTAAAGGGAGACCGAGTTGACTAGGGAAGCTTGAACTATCCAAAGGAAAGGTTTTCGAAAAGGGGTTCGGAAAATCAGTGTGCGTCTAGGGGGCCCTTGAAGACTGACTTCGAACTCAACTGATGGTCGACTGTTGTTAAAACGGTGAGTTTTGGTGTAAAAGGGGTTTCACGGAGGTGCTGGTTTCTGATTTTGAGGTTAGCATTCTCAAATTTTTTACCAATATTTTCGCCAGACTTTCTTGGACGACCTACACAAAAGACTGACATACTACATCAAGCACTATTTTGCCTGACTTACATTTTGTCGTACCGACGTCCAAGAAGGTATGGACCAAAGAGTCTATGAGTACAACCATTGTAATATGTAGGTACACTTTAATGAAAAATAAAAAAATTGTATTCACACAGGTCTGTGTCGTTAAACAAACCTCACGTAGCGGTCCTAATAAGCCTAAACCACAGGCTTTGCCATTCACGCTGCAGTATCTCATGCAATCTAATAATAGTATACATCTATATATAAAAGTTAAAGTTAAGACAATATCGCATAAAAAGTCCCTATAATAGTTTTTCACACCAGCTGTCGAGGGGCCTTGTAAGATAATGTTTAGCTTGCGGACATGAGCTTATGTAATAAAGATCATATTCGGTACTGTAGTATCTTTATACTAGTAATACCGTAGTGATGCTGCTTCTCCACAATCACCATTAGTTATACCAGTTCGCCCTTTCTCGCACAGTGCTGCGAACCAACGCGGCCTACCTTATTTTACCTTCTTGTCCCACTCCCCCAGCTGTTCTTTAAAAAAGAAAAAAAGCACAGACTATTATCAAAATGTGTCTTTTCACACGAGATCACACTCATAGTGAGGCGTGCGATTTTACCTATGTCTAAGTTTTATCATGGGTATGACAAGTAATTTACTTAAGCATTAAGTTGACAAAATATTGATGACTAATCCATATGAGTCGAATTTAAGAGCATCATTACCTGGATAGTATTACTAATCGATGAATGAATTGAAACTTTTATACAATACCTATTGAATACTGGCTCGGCGTTCGAACGGCGGATACACCTATCAACAAACCTACATGTTAGACTATAACTAGTTTTGGCTTTTTGTGACTCCATTATCACTTGATGAAAGACAACTTATTTGGTGGCATTTTCGTTACAGACTCTTCAACGAGTCCTCAGCCTATGGGGGCTGCGCTCAACCCTGAAAAGCCCCCCACGCCGCCTAGTGATGGTCTCAGTCTAAGTACATCAGCTACCTCAAACGCCAGCAGCAACTGTAGCTTAACTTCAGGTAACGTAAGACCTCTTTAGAAAACATTTACTGTATCACGCTTCATGGCGTACACCGTGAAGGATCATGAATTGTATTTCCAACACACAAAAATTATACTTAAATAAACAAAATCTAATAGCACGTTCATCTTAGCTGACAATTATTGATCCGGATCAGCTAGCATTCATTAGTACGTCACTCTCTTAACATTTAAAAATATTGTATAAACACCTATGTTGACATTAACGCAATTCATATTGTCTTGGGACAAGTAGCGATCTGTACGAAAATTAAACAGGTTGTTTCGTGTGCAGAAATAGAGCGGAATCACCACTCGCCCATCTATTTGAGTTATTTCGTTAATGACTACGCTACACAAACAATCCTCAACGTTGTCGTTAAAAACTTCCAACTGTGACGTAGCTTTCTTGCCCCCCGCGTTGTCGTCCTACTCACTACAATTGCCTTGCCTTACTTATACGCGTTATGTCATATAAAAGCCTGTGACATGAGGCACAAACCTCTTACTTATATTAATACTTGCCTTTGGCCTACCGGATTCTGTTAAAAAAAATTGGATTACATTCCTTACAAACGGACACCAAAGCACCGTTAATTCGCGCACTTCTATATATAATCAGAGATTTCTTTCATTCATAGCACTTCTTTCCATTTTGTGTCGATGATGGTTATTCAAAATAACGTAGCAAACGGCAGCAACTATTTCTTCTAATCATTTATAACTAGTTGTCGCGACGGAGAACGTTTTTTTGCCCTTTCTGAAGAGAAAACTACCTCAGCCAATAAATTCAGCGTGCATAATTTTATTTGTACGCTGACTACCTCCATTAAAGACAGAGTTGGTGTACCTTTGTTACTATATGTTTGACCAAATTTGCTGTCATTTTCGTGCTCGTGTCAAACGAACTTAATTAATTTCACTATTTCGCATACTCAGGAGTCAGTCTGATCTAAAACGACATCATATATGATGTTACTTGGGGTCATGCACATGCTTGCGCATTTGTTATCTTTTAAAAACAAAGCCGCCTTTATCGTCCTTTCTTTACTAATGGTTTATTGCCCCTCTAGCCTTGAATATATTAAACCGCATCCACATCATGGGTTTGATGCATTTCTTATCGACTGTTTGTCTCTGTCGTATAAAATTTTATTGCTTGATAAAGTAAAACTATCGGCAAGCAACACACATTATTTCCTCTCAGATAGCGAGAGCCGTAGATATAAAAAGTTGCACTGAAAATCAAAAAGTCATCTCCTTGTTTCGGCAACCCAACATTTAGGACTGACCGCAGAATCCGTGTGAAGGACCAGTGTAACCCCCTGCTAAATCATGAGTGGACATCTGGAACACTTCATATGTTCTTTCGTAGCCCGATTGCTAAAGAAATTGCGGCTTCAGGATGCTGTTGGCCTAACAGCTTGTGGTGGAAACGAAGTTTTGAACAAGTAACCCGCCCAGGGGCCCTTCATGCCCTTCTTGCTTTTATCGACCAACCAAACACGTTAGTTCCAATCCCCTCTATTTCGGCCCTAGTCATATGCTAAAGGCCTTAATCTAGAGGGAACGACGCTGCCCGTTTCGCACAAATTGAGGGCTTACAGTTGAAATCAAATCGATCACAGCTAGTACCATCTTACTGTTCTGCAGGTACTGAGCGGAAAAAAGGCGTTCCTTATTATTATCACAAACGTTCACGGGACCTACGACGAAATCATGAGAATATGGAATACAACACTAGATTTGAAGAACTGCCAACACATTTTTGAGATAGTGATGACAATTTAACAAGCGATTTTTTTTAAATATTTAATATGTGCTAACAACACAGATATCATTTGGACTGAGTTAGGTGTGTCTACATTCAACGACCCGTGCGCCCAAATACCTTCTTTGAGCGACCTGATGCAACCTCTTTACTGCAAGGTATGTGACGCCAAGCTCAATGGTCGTCTCCAAGCCTCAGCACATTACGACGGTAAAAGTCATCATCGACGCCTCAGGCAATACCTAGAGAAAGCCGGGAGAACAAGTGATCTGCACAAGCTCAAGGAACTCCACCAACAAAAAAAGGTTGTCATAAACGATATTTTTTAGTATTGCAAACACTGCCATCGCTTCCCAATAATGAGCAGGAAATAGGGACAATCGTGGGCCGGGTCTAGTTCACGGATATAGGCTTGTAAGCTGATTTATTATTACATTAACTTCTTGTGCACGAAAAATTGAGCAAACGCTACAAAGGTACGATGCTCTACTGGTGCTTCTGAATGACTATTGCGTGTATGGAAGCTTTTGTTTAAATGCGTATACAGCATACCTAGGGAGTCCAGTTTTTGTTAAGCGTTGAGCAGTCTCATACAACCCACCGAAACCGACAAGTAGAGCGGGCTAAAATCACTGTACGACAGATTTCTGCAAAAAGACGAAGACTATCGGTCTTTCCGACTACAGAAAATCGAACTACAATTACTAATGGCAGTAAAAGCTTACAAAGTATTCATTAAAATGACGAGTTATCAAGTACTCATGTTAGGTTCTCACACGTACCCGCTCAGCCCCACAGGGACTAAATTGAATCGGCTTCACTATGGCAGGCATTTTACAAATAAAAACAAATTTTAAATACTCATCATCATCGAATAATTTTCATCGATCACCTCAGACCTACAGGGGAAATGTTCTAACAACTTATGCACGGATTGACACTCGAACGAGTTGTTTCGACTTCTTGGCAATGAGTTAGGTTACTTTTATACTTACAGGGATCACATGCTTTGTACTATGATTTCTCTTATGGTTTGCGGACGCTTTGATTTTACTGATTGTGATGTTTGTTTAGTTGGAAAAAAAGAGCGCTGGGGGTGACAAGCTCGAAGAGAGTTTCTGCAAGCTATGTGATGTAGCGTTCACCTCAGATGTGCAAGCAAAGCAGCACTACGCCGGACGAAATCATCAGAGAAGACTCAGGGGAGAGCCCCCATTACCGAAAGGCTTCTACAACCCGGTCACCGGTAAATGGCAAAGACAGTACGTATACATAAGTTGTCTTACTGCTGTACGGTGGTATGTATGCTAGGTATGATTAACAGAGCGACAAATTACTTAGCGCATTCGTAGAATAGACTAGGGTACAACTTATATTGAACATTCTTCCCATTGGTCCAGGCTCGTAGCAACTACTAACAGTAGCATAGGAGATAGGCTGCAATTCATTCGGCATGGACTGGTTAGTAAAAATTCAAAGAAACAGACTGATCTTCTTTGTCCGGTCAGTCCTATTGCTGGCGATGGCAGTCGTCTATTTTTCAAAACATCACTACGATAATTAGCGAAGTTGTTCTGAATGGCTTTATTTGTCAACTGCGAAGGTTTATACTCCAGCTAGAAAGAGGATAAGGTGTTCATCTAATGTACACGCTATCCTTTTCACTGTGCACATAGAAAACAAAAAATTTGTCAATCACTGACCGGGAAAAGTTCGCTTCTCATCGATCTTTCGAATCGGATCACTTTGTATCTCTCGTCATAAATGAAACAATTCGTTTTGATAGACTAAAGCTATTCTATAAACCTTTAGGCTTCAGCGTAGTCGTTACTCGAAACTATTATATTGAAGACCGCCAGCGAAATGAGTAGCTTATAGCATTAAGTAATCATTCGTAGGTGTGTCAGACAGCAGCTTACATAGTGGTTGATTTTTTCCCGCAGACGAGCCAAAGCGCTCACGTATTATCGGGGCCAATCGTTATCACCAGACTAAAGACTCCTACACAGAGTAAGCTAAGCCAACCCTTCAGCGATACAAATTTGTGTAGTTAGTAACGGAAGACTACATCGTCGCGGGGGACAGATCAAGCCAGTGAATGCATACGGAAACAGATGTTCAAACGGGTGGTAGCTCGAATGTAATGACAGGTGATTAGGTCTAGCAGTTGGCATAGGTGGCTTCCGGAAGAGAATATATTGATAGTAAAAGTAGCTGATGAGCTACGGAATCAAAAGCAATATGATTCATTTGTGGCCTACAGGACAAAGGCCGTACGAGTTGTTGTAAAAATATATTAGCGAAACCGAACGAAGAAACACTCAAGCAAAGGGGGTTCGCTGCGCATTCGACCGGGATGATTGAGTCAATACGGTAATCTGTTAGGGTAGATCGCTCTATAGACGGGGCGGAAAAGGCAGTAATCTCGAAAATTAGGTCGCTGGCCAAAAAAGCAATGACAGAAGAGAAAATTGTTCAAGCCATGATGCCGGGCCACTGAGCGATGCAAAAGTACGAACGTTACAACGAAAATAGACAGAACTTGGAAGACGAGAGAAGATTATGAAGAATGAAATCTACACTTAATTGGAAGCAGGCATCCACACCGAAGGCAGAAAAGTACCCAAAGCAATCGCTCGCATGAAGAAAATGATGATATTTTCAAACAATATATTGGAAAACGTTACGCAAAGACACTCGAATCTTTACTGGTTAACGAAAGACGACCAAGTGCTCTGTCTCAGAATAGGAGTAAGTTTAAATAGCTTGCCTTACCTATGGTAATATAACATACTGGAACCAATGTAAAATTCGTGCGAGTTATTCCCGGACATGGTTAGACCAGCGGTAACTATTTGATACGGATAATCAGAAAGTGGAAGAATACTGGAACTGTTAAGGAAGACTAACGCAATGATCAATGCCAGCGGGTCAGAGAGGCGGTTAAGGTGGAAGGTGCTTTGGGCGATTTCGATTCTGATTAGTGATGGCGTATGGTAGTGGACGCCCGGGGCTGAACTGCCCCGGGGTTCGTCGTGGGTCGCATGAACTAAGAGCGCGGGTAGGCTACGGAATGAATGGTCTTGCGTGAGACCAGGGCGGTTTGAACCATGTCAACATGTCTGAACTGGAAAAGTCATATAATGATCTCAAGATAAACCGGCAGGCTGTATAAGATGCTAGGGCAGTCAGAAAACGATAAAGCACATCAAAGTCAAACGCCGAAGCGTGGCGAGTCTCATAGAGCAATGACAGAGATGCTAGACGACGAAGAACCTGGAATTAGTCTCCGACGAAAAAAAAAGAAGGCAAAAGGATTTTGAATACGAGGAAATTAAACACACTTTGCAGTGTGCAGAATAAGGTTAATCTGAATGTAACATTTACGGCGGGCATTTGAGCGTTAACGACAAAATGGACAGCAATATTTAGATGGGGCATGGAAGGGAATCTGTAGTGGAAAGAAGAAGGTAAAACTAATATCTGAATTTAGAGATGATGTTGTTATGAAGAAGAGGTACTCTAGAGAGGATATTTTGAAGGAGAATCCAATATACAAGTGCATACAGTTTATTCAGAGATTTCAAAGGGATCAATTAAACTGTGTAGTACGGTGTGAATCATTAACCAAAAAAATTCATGTTGCTCATATGTGTAGCATATGAGCTACTTTAGTGAGTCAATTGTCGACCAAATTTTACATTCTCGTATAACGGGAGAATAATTGAAGACTTCGACCATTGATACATAATTGCAGCATATTAGTTCCCGACGCTCTATTACATTATTGCATACTTGTTATCTTTCGTAGATCCTTTCAGCACCCAAACTTGCAAGGGACTTTATCCGTCACAGAATGGCGATCAGTAATCTAAAATTTTGGGGAAAAATTAATTTAGTACAATTATTATTACCCGTAAATGATCGACTCTGTACTTTTAACACTCTTCTTTTGTTTTACCCTGTTTACTTGGGTTTTTGTTTTGTTGCTAATCTATCGACAGACCTCCGACAGGACTACCTTTAAAAATTGCGACAAGTGCGGGAGCTGCGACCACCGGGGTAGCAGCCGCCGCTACTGCTGCTCTTGTGACAGGACCGCACGGCGCGCACGCCTCAGCGTTAACCCCCGGTCATCATCCCACGGTAACATCGGCAAATCTTCTTGGAGCTGCGCAATCTCAAGCGGCAGCACTTACCGCTGCCCTCTTTTCGTCCCAGACAGCTTTACAGTCACTCCCATTTTATTGCGAAGCTTGTAACGTCGCCTTTCCAAATCAACAGCAAATGACAGCACACCTAACAAGTCCAGTGTAAGTGTTCCAATACATAAGGCTTAATCTATTATGCGATGCACTGTATTGCTATCAAAAAAAAAAAAAAAAAAAAAAAAAAAGTCCTTGCTTCACTACGTGTGCGCCGCGTTGGTCACTTCAGCGAAGCGTAATTTCGACAGCCAATGCGCCCTCCGCGCCCCGTTGGTCGCTTCAGCGAAGCGTAATTTCGACAGCCAATACGCTCTCCGCGCCCCGTTGGTCACTTCAGCGAAGCATAATTTCGACAGCCAATGCGCCCTCCGCGCCCCGTAGTCGCCTTGGTTGCTGCCAGCATTCGCTGCCATGGCCCCCAACGATTAAACATTGTAGCCATGTTTTTACTGTTTTTCCTAGTCGTCCCTGTTCATCAGTCATGGATTGACTCGATCCATTTCAGTCGCCTGTAGGAGCAAAACCCTAGATCTTTTTCCGTTGCTGCTTGGTATTCGTTTAAATGACAGGCGCGTCGGAAGCCTGGTAGTAGGATCAACATGAATATATGTTTGCTTGAGGAACACAAGTCAGACGCAAAAGTACAGAAAGTGAATCGGGAGGTAAGGGCACTGAGTAGTAGGGAAATGTAGTATGATATAACCAAGTGGCGGGCACCGAGAGCTCGTGAAGGGGACAGTAGATTGGCAGGAGAAGAATGGGTAACATAGCATGCCAAGGTAATTCTAATACCGAGTGACTGCATTGCTATT
The DNA here is from genome assembly GCF_002532875.2 of Varroa jacobsoni. Taxonomy (NCBI): domain Eukaryota; kingdom Metazoa; phylum Arthropoda; class Arachnida; order Mesostigmata; family Varroidae; genus Varroa; species Varroa jacobsoni. The sequence continues at coordinate 280,088 of NW_019214034.1, forward strand.
CTACCTGTTTCCCGCACCCATAACCCATTCTCTCTGAGCAAATGGTTCAAGTTCTAGAAAAAAAATTTTTCATTTGATTATATCGCAACAAAGGTGTAACAAAAATCTCCCGTACGAATACCCTGTTATATATTGCAGTACGCGCCGAGACAGGAGCAATGGTAGTTGAGCGGCCCGCTCCTTTTGGAATTCTACATCCAAAAGGGGATCCTCATGACGGTCGCCAATCATACACGTAGATACGTATCTGTGTTCCTGTCCCTGCCGAGCAGTCGGTTGCACCCAAGACCGATAAAGGAATCTATCTATCTATCTATTATTGGTTGGGGTGCACGATGCCCTAGTAGTAGAATCCCATTTCATTTGCTTTGCCACAATTACATGTCAAGCCTTGCTATATGTTTTTTTTTCGATAAGTCCTGATAGGAACCATTAGTTCTCCTTTTTGAGTCTACGAATTCCGGTGGTGGGAAAAATTGACACACTGTGTATTATTTTTTCTCACCGCGTCTGTATCAATCATCGAAGGAAACTTACCACATTGTAAAAAATATTGCCAAAAAAATTGTGACTTGTGAGGAGACATCAATGTATTCGAGTTAAATGTATTAACACATTTCCATGCATCCCCTATGAGACTTTATAAGTCGAACACACACTACTGTTCAGCGATCTAACTGCACGTAGGGAGAGATCAATGAGAAAGGCTCCTGTTAACCATCTAGAGGCGGTAAATAAAAATAATGATACAATATATCATTACAATAAAGTCACTAGTTGTTCCATTAATCTACGATTTTTCAAGGATGTCAAACACCAGATTTCGGAACAAGCGTTCAGCGAACGATTTGTTTATTTCTATACGTTTATTCCAATAATAGCTTTGTCATGGATGCCATTTGTGTATGCGTGTTCAAGTTAGCGTTTTTTAGCTTTCTTAATTAACGTACCTAGCCGGCTCCCTTCTAAAAAGGAAAAATCAGTCTTGAAGCAGAACAACGCTTTTGGCTATTAAACTTTTAGTAGGTTTTTATATTGATTTGACTCGGCGATATATCTTTAATTATCCAGACGTAGTAGTAAAAGGCCGCCGAATTCCCATTTTTACCGAGTTATTAGAATCAATCACTGCCTTCGCTGGCCCATTTACTGCTTTTTAACTCCTTCTCAGTGGAGAGTATCCGCATGCCGACATTTTGTATTCGTCGCAGGTGCCTTACACGTTTTGGCGCTTTCCGCATTACGTGCAGTGGTGTACGCATGCCCCCCCCCCCATTTAACCACTCATCGTTTTCCCCCACAATAGCGACTCGTACCTACAGATCCATTTTCAATTCATTTGCTTTCTCTTCTGTCTCCTAACTTTTGCTCTTGCTCCTGTCGTTCTCTAGCTTTATCAAATTCGTGGAATCGGCAAAATTCGAAACTTAAATCTGAATAAATTCACTTCTAGGTCCCACAGCCTCTTCTTCTCCAGATCCCGCTTGTCACTCTCTTTTTTGAAATATCAACTTCCTATACAACTACAGCATTATGATGGGTCGAAATCGATGTCGACGGCAATGGCAACGACGAAGCCTAGCCACACGGACCTAATACTGTGGGGTCACAAGTTCGCATGTGAGATACGAGCCGAGAGGAATAGACAAGAAAAACAATACATTGGAAATGGTATCGATGGCCAAAAAAGTCTATGGTGTTAATAATGAACGACTGATATTCTTCGATACAACAATTTTTCACCCCCTGCCATGTCCTATTTCTTTTTTTTCCGCCTACGAACCAACTCATTTAAATAGTGAAAGCCACTCGAGTCAGTGACTGATTTGTTGACGGCTGACGCTGATTTGACCTTCCTGAGTCAACACTGCTTTTAGTATTCAGCGCTACACTGCCTTTAGACGTTTGGGGGGCAAATAGGCAAGACAGGCCGTAACTGAGTCAGTTTAGTCGTTTGACTGTGTCTACTAACAGGAACGGCTCGGTAGCAGCAATGCACTCGACGCAGAAGGCAATTGAAGGGGCAGTTGAATCTAAAACGTGGAGAAAACGAATAGCGACATACAGAAGGCATGCTCATGGGGAGCCGTTTGGCTAGTTGTTAGTGTTTCTTCATTTATTTTCTTTCGTTGCGTGCAAAATTCGACGTCGACCACGCCCTCTATCGACGGCAGCCCATGCGGGTTGTTGAGTAAGAGTAGCTAACAAAGGAGCATAAAGGTGAATAAATAAAGGAATGGGCATTAGATATCGGCGGCTAAATGCTGGAGAAGTGCGGGGATCATTTAGGATGGTCGTTTTATTCTATGCACAAGCAGAAATTTCATTAGACGGCTCGCCGTCTCTATGACTGGTGACCAATTACCAGTCAGCTCATTTCCTGAGGGGTCCGCAGTGCAACTAAAGTTAATACTATTAATAGTCAATAGTCTGTAGTTAGGTAATTACGTGCGATTAGCTAGTTGTATCAGAAAAAAAAAAAACGAGCGCAAAAACAGGATCTAAGCTCTGTTGACGAATGAGTTATGTATCGAGCTCTATTCGTGCGCGTTGAACAGAATATTTAACACCGATCAATGGATTTTAAGTCCCTGCATTCACTCGAGCAGCGACATTTTCGCCAGCTTTTAGCAGATCGTTGACTCCGCCACGTACTTTGAAGTATGGTAATTTAAATTTACAGTTGCCGTTACATAAATCGAACGCTAAATGCGAGTCATCTATCGCTTACTATGTTACCGCATCACGATCATCTTCTGTATAGTATAGGGCTCCATATATATACATATGTATATATATAAGCAATTTTAGCAATCTTAACGCAGCAGCGAACAAAGGAACGGACTGTTTGGCGTTGTCTACTACTGTCCTGCCCGTGATAGACGCGAGTGAAAAGGTCAAGTGCGGTTAACATGGCCACAGACCTGAACCTCCGGCAGTAATGGCAACCAAGCGAGCAGTCCTTCAGCTCAGCTGGAGAATAAAACCTTCCATATATAATGTGCTGAATACATTTCACCCTCTAGCTTATTCAGCTCCTTAGGTTCTTCACCCGACGACGTTCGCCTGGAAGTACTTTGTCTTTACTTTTCCTGAGTAGATGGGAATCCCTCTAATTCCCACTTCGTAAGATCGAGTTTCTTACCGATGTCCTGAAGGTTAAACAGGCTTTGCTCTTAAAAAGATTTTAGACTTTCTTGAAGTTACATAATACCACTGATTGTACCTTTTGCCATCGTTTTCAATCGGATCAGGTTTATTCACTGGTTATTTGCCCTGTTGAGAAACAATTTGTTGTACCTTTACCCGTAATACCCATCTCGTACCAAGCAGTCCTGGCTGTTTTATACGACGGATGCAAAGAACGAGTTAAAGCTCTTAAGAAGTAAATAGAAGTCGCATTGAACAAGCAGTCCATAAAAAAATTATTTTATCTGCACATAAAAAAAATTGGATCTCGATATGTCTCCTTTTTAAGAAGCAGTTATTAAACAAACAACATCGATATTGTTCCAGTTTGGCTAAGCTAAACCTCGTAGGAATATTGGGAGCTTGGAGTAGATGATTTTTTATTTATTTATTTGTACAAATTGTACGAAGGAGTGTGGAAATCCATATATATATATATATATATATATATAATTTTTTAACTATAAAATAATTAATAAAATAATCTTTAATATTACCGCAACATTTTTGAGTGAAGCTACGATAAGTCGCCAAGTAATTAAAAAAAAAAAAGCAAAATGCCGGCTTAATGCCTACATGATATGTTATAAAGGTAAGTTATGAACTACGCTCATCAGTGAGTTCGCCACTTGCCTTCAAGTTTCTTATAGATTAATTCGACATTACCATCGCCTCTTTCAAGTATTTAGAAAAAAGGCCTGTATTTTTTCTTATCTCTGTACATATCTTTGGTTGTATTTGCAGACATAAATCGCGCATGAACGACGCAGCCTTGCTGGCACCTCTACTGGCGGCCGCCGCTGCCGCCGCTGCAGCGGCACGAAGTGGCCCCGGAGCGGACGCCGGCGGTGGACTGATTCTTCCGTTGGGAGCTCCACCTCCTCTTTTACAGTTTGGGCATCCACTCACTGCACATCAGCATCCGCACTTCCATCATCTGCATGCAACGACATCGATGACGGCAGCTGCCGCCCCGTGTGGCGCCCTGCCAGACCTATAGAGGCTGACAGTAATCATACGAGCCAGCGTAAGATGACAACCGACACTATGTTAAAATTACAATATATACGTGTATATATATATACACCTACAATAACCGGCAAAGTAATGCATAGAAAATCGGATAGAACAACGATCACCGTTCGGTACCAGCGAAATAGCCCGCGTCACAGTCTGTTATATTAAGGTAAAATATGCTTTCTTTCGTAGTCTATTAACGATTCCCGCTTGTATTGATGCGTACGAGCAGGTGGCTGTAATCGACGAGAACTTCTGGATTCAAGCTCTGAGTGAGATAATCAATTGATACAAACGATCCAAGATTACAACTGGTGAAATCTTTTTTTAGATTGAACTTGAAGATTAAGTTTAAAATGTTAGTCGTTGTTAGCCGAATCATCAGTGTTCACTAACTATACCCATACAGGGTTCCGACCGACATCGAAAAACGTGCATGCAGAAAAAATGTCACGTGTGTGCTTCTATATCCGGACTATGTACTATACGTAATTTTAATGGTCTGCTGCTTTTTCAGACGTAACCAGTCGTCACCATCCGAATATACGTCGTCAATTCAGCGAATTCTAGAGAAAAACTGGTAATGCAATAGTAGAAGGTAGTGCTAGTCCTAAAATAAGCTTCCTAATCTGACTTCGCTAATCGGCTTTCAATCGTTCAATAATAACGTCTCTTCCGAGGAACAAAGCCGGCATTTATGTCACACAGATCATTCTGCACACTAGCGGCCACTCAGTCAACAAGCTTTTGATCTGAAGATTTCATATGGCCGAACGCTGAATCATTTATGGTTTTGTATCCTCGTCGATATAAAGACGTTACCCATTCAGCTCTGTATATAGTTAGTTATTTTATTTACACTAACTGTTAACAAAAGGTCCATATGTAGGGGGATATAAATTGCAGCTGGGTGACCGAAGATATTAGTTGTCCCTTTAATTTCGCTACATGCAACTATATTCTTTTCTGTTGCCAAAATAACCTATCATACGCCAACGACGCAAACTATTATTCAGTTTCAAAGAGATGTTTTTTTCTTTATAATTACTATACATGTTTCTGGCTTCCAGGCGTGTTACCTGAGGAGATCTGTCGTAAATCACCCTTCGAGCGCGAATACAACAAATGGCTAAACAGATCAATTTGATATGAACCTCGCACGAGTGTTTAGCAGAGGTGCTGCTAGTGATTAAATTGGGCAACAAAATCTTCAGTAGTCGTTACATTGTCCGCTTGTTAACGGAACTGATGGAATAGATCTCACGACCTTTGAAACAAAACATGCTAGGAAAAAATCAGGCCGTTGATCGCGCGATTTTAACTGCAACACTTGTTTAACTTTTGCTGGAAAATAGACAGAACAGGTGCGGTGTTTTTATCGAGGCAGACCTTCGACATTTACTGTTAGGGATCTGAATGATCAAGACGATTTGAACAATTGAGCTCGAACATTCGAATTGGCCTCATCGTTGTAATTTACGTTTTCTTTTTCTACATTGCTGCATCCTGCTTTGTTCGGTGCTGAACGCCAGCGTCACAGCGGCTACAGATAGATCGTAGCGTTGTTATTATCCAATGCTCTTCACATCGATGCTCGCTCTTATCACATACTAATTCCGGTGAGCGCCATTGCTGAACAATCGATCAGTGATCAATCGATGTGCGACCCTGTACAAGTTTTATAAGGTGTTTCTAGCCGACTGATGTGTACTATAGGCGGTGGAAATGTTTTCCATTACTTTTCAATGCCATAACAATTGGTGATTAGGGTTGTTTGTTTGTAAGGCGGTTAACAGGATAACGATTCGGTAGTTAACTCTAGGATCTAGTTTCCTCGGTCAAATAGACATCGTTAGTATTGGTCGTAAGTTGAAACAATAGTAGCCACTATAGGATACTGATTCCATTCGATCTGCTTCGCG